>NC_067481.1:84448514-84660644 GCF_947179515.1 Apodemus sylvaticus | reverse complement strand
TATATTTTGATCATACTCAATTTTCTTTCTCAACTCTTTCCAGATCCTCTCCACCTTTCTCCCCCATGCAATTTCATGTTCTGTCTCTCTAAAACCTCCCAAGTAATAGTTAATTTTTTTTTTTGGAAAAGGCAAAAAATAAAACAGGCCCCCCACTCAAATAAAAGAAAGAAAAATCAATATTAATCAATATCAACAAAAACCCACCAAACCAGAACTAAAACAAAACAAAACAAAAACCTCCCCCAAAACAAAAACAAGAAAACCAAACAAAACCAAACCAAACCAAGCAGAAAGCACGTGCAAAAAACCTTAGTATGTCTCTGTTTTATTGCCCAACTGCTCCTGGTTGAAGAACCTTTGACACTCAATTGAGGAAAACAGACTTTCCCTTTCCTAGTAGGTATCAGTTGTAAATAGCTTCTTCTCTCTCTCTCTTTTTTTTTTTTAAAAAAAAGATTTATTTATTTATTGTATGTAAGTATACTGCAGCTTTCTTCATGTCTTCAGATACCAGAAGAGGGAGTCAGGTCTCTTTACAGATATTTGTGAGCCATAATGTGGTTGCTGGGATTTGAACTCAGAACCTTCAAGACATCAGTCGATTCTCTTACCCTCTGAGCCATCTCTCCAGCCCCTGTAAATAGCTTCTTGGTTAGGTAAATAGCTTCAACTTCTCCTTCTCTGCCTTAGGATGGGGGTTGTGATGTCTGGTTTGAACTTGTTCAGGCTTTAAGTGTGCTGTCACAGTCTCTGTAAGTTCCTACTGTTATCAGTTCCTGTGTGTGTCTGGAAGATACTATGTCTTTGGAGTCACCCATCAATCAATCGCCTCTGACTCTTAAATTTTTTTTTTCTGCCTCTTCTATATAGTTCCCAGAGCCTTGAACAGAAGTGTTTGATAAAAACATCCTATCTATGTAAGGCTGAATGCTCCAAAGTCTTTGACACTTTACACATTGTCTAGTTGTGCATCTCTGTTAATTACCATTTACTCCAAGAAGAAGCTTCTCTGAAGAGAGCTAAGCCAGGATTTCCTCTATGGGTATAGCAATATGTCATTTGGAAGTCATTTTGTTGTCATATTGCTTTAGTAGAATAATAGCAATAGGTTTCCCTCCCTGGCCTATAACCTATCTAGTCCCAGGTTTGTGGCCCATTTAGCAGTGTCAAGTATGGGTTTAATTTCATGGAGTAAGCCTTAAATCTAGTCAAAAGTGGTTGATTACTCCCATGATATTTATGCTGTTTATACTGGTATATTTGACAGACATGTCTCTGTTCTAGATCACCACCAACTATTGAATGAATAATAAAAATGTGGTATATTTATGTAATGGGATTTTCTTTAGCTGTTAAAAAGTGTAATTTTCAGGTAAATGCACAGAGCTAGAAACAATCGTTCTAAGTGAAGTAACTCACATACAAAGGCAAATCCTGCATGGTTTCTCTTATATGTGCATATTAGCTTTTTAGCTTTAGACATGTTTATTTCAACCCAAGACACTACAAAAGTTAGGTAGCTAGGCAAGGGGCAAGGGGAGGGCAATGTTCCAAGGAAGAGAAAATAGAATATGTTGTTACGGAAAAACAAGAAGGAAACTGGAATAAGAGAGTTAAAGGACTAGGACGTGAGAAGAGGGGTTAAAGGAGGAAAGAAGGGGAAGAACAACTAGCAATAAAGACCTTTGGAAAAGCCATATGGTAAATTACAACAGAAACCTTCTAAAATGCATAGACATGGATGAAAGCAATTTAAATGTAGTCACTATATAATGGGTGAGAGAATGGACTGAATAGTTATCTTAGACCACCAAGTAGAAGCTCCTAGTACAAAGACGGTTACCTCTTGTTGAAGCCCACAGGAGCCCTGGAGATGTTTGGGTAAGCATCACACGCTTTTGCCAAAGGTCAGACTATGGGCATAGTAGAATGTAAATCTTGATAGTTTTCAAAGTCGAGGGATCCTCTGGGACCTTTCATCATCACCCAACCTTTCAAACTTGAGCTTCTCATCTGTGAAACAGGACTCACAGTGTGGAGGGTCAGCTGTCAGTGACATCACTGCAAACACAGTGGTACTTAGTGACAGTAGAATTTGGTGGTGATGTCTGACTGAAGTTAATAAGGCAGGGTGCGAACATGTGTGAAATAAAGTTTTTGGGGGAGTTGAAACACACACACACACAGACACACACACACACATGCACACGCACATGCACACGCACATACACACACACACACACACACACACACACACACACACACACACACACACACACGTTTACTCACCCCTGAAATGCTACCTATGACAGGAATGACTGTAACAATGTCCAACTTGGTGAACCTGTAAGTGTTAAGGGAGTACAGGTGAGGGCTTACCTTTAGGAGCAGGCATGACTCAAAAACAAATGTTCATCACTGGAAAAGCCTACCCTAGCATGGGTGATGACTCTTGGAAATGGTTACCTTGGATATCTCTTTACAACTTTCAGGCAACTACAGATCAAGTAAAAATCTGTTGTTAGGGTCCCATCCCCCAGCAGTTTAGTTTACTGTTTCTATAACACTGGGGAGGGTGCTTCCAAAATTTTGTGCTTACTGGCCCAGACATGTGGCCTTTTGTTTATCTCCTGAGTCTCATCAGAGTTTAGCATGTTTTGATTCAGAGAATGCTGTCATCTCACACAACAGGGATGGTGAAGGGACAGCCTGTCAGCCTTTCTATATTTAGAATTTGTGTGTGTGTGTGTGTGTCTGTGTGTGTGTCTGCGTGTGTGTATGCATGTGTACCATGTATTTTGAATAGATGCTTTTTTTGGAACTTGAGGTACAACAATTCTGTTATCCCTAGGCATCCTCTATTCTGGGCTGCCCAACTCTTGGATTACAGGAATAGCCATCATGCAAACACTTTGCCTACTGACTTATCTCCATGCCTCCTCAATTACAGTATTTTAAAATCTCAATCATATTTTAGGACTTTACACTTGTAAAATTTTATAGAAGAGCTCTTTGAAAATGTATGTCCCGTTTTTTTTTTTTTTCATTTAAGATAATCAGAACTTGAAACCATTGAGATGGCTCAGCAGGTAAAGGCATTTGCTGCCAAACCTGAAAACCTGAGTTTTATCCTCAGAACACATATAATAGAAGTGAACTGACTCCCACAGGTCATCCTCTGCTCTTCACATGTGCACAGTGGTGCATGGTCACACAGATATACAACACCACACACTCAAGCAAACTGTAATAAAAAATAGGCCATAATGAAGGCTGAATAAAATGTCTGCAGCAGTTCTCTTACATATTGGAAAAAAGAATTCTAGATGAGCCTTATTTGGAATTTGCTGGTGCTTAACTTCAAGTTGGAATCGTGTGGGTTGGTTTTCTATTTCTGTGACAAAACACTTAGATAAACAGGATTTTAGAGATTAATTTATGGTCAGTTGGCTCTGTTACGTACAGGCCTTTCATAGTAGTAGTACATTGCTAGGAACACGTGTTGGAAGAAACTACCCACCTCATGTCATGGTGAATGGGAAACACAAGGAGACAAAGGGGCAAATCTCCTTGGTGTGGTGGCAGATACTTTTAATTCCAGTATTTGGAGTCAGAGGAAGGTGACTCTCTATGAGTTTGCTCCAGTCTTGTCTGTATAATGAGTTCCAGAACAGCCAGGACTATGTAGAACAGTGGTTCTCAGTTTGTGTTGTGACCCTTTGGGGGTTGAATGACCTTTCACAAGAGTCACATATCAGATATCCTGAATATCAGATATTTACATTGCAATACATAACTGTAGCAAAATTATCGTTATGAAGTAGCAATGAAAATAATTTTATCATGGAGAATGGTCACCACAATATGAGGAACTACATAAATGCGTTTCAGTCTCAGGAAGGTTGAGACCATTGACATGGGAGATCCTGTCTCAAAGATCTAAAAATCAATCGATCAATCAACCAAGCTATCATTTAAAGTTTTGAGATATATGTATATTTGACTTTCAGATTGTAATAATTTATGTAGATTTACTTTAAAGAGAACAATCCTTATTTTCTGCTTTCTTGCAGCTACTTCTCCAAAGGAAAATACATTGGGCACATCTAGCTACTTTCTAATTTTTTACTATTATTTCAACGTTGTTATATTGGGTATACATTCCTGCAATGTATCTCTGTGTGAGCACGTGTATACCACAGTGCATTTATTTGCATCAGAAAATAACTTTTTTGTGGAGTGAGTTCTCTTTTTCTACCATGTGCATTCCTGGGATGGAATCCAGGCTGTCAGGCTTGAGATAGCAATCACTTTTGTCTATTAATCTCTCTGGGCCTACTTTCAAAAGTCTCACCAACTACTAATAGTATTATATCTTGTTTTTCAGTTTTAGGCATTTTCTGTTGACCTTCTAAAATGGATAAAAGCATATTTGTTTTAATTAACTTCGATTTTTCATGAATTTTACTTTATGTACCCCAGTCCCACTCATCTTTGTATCTCTCCACATTTTCCCTCTGACCTTGCAAACTTCCTTCCAAAAGAATAAATAAATAAATATTTCACTATGCAAGCTGTAGTGTGTCATGGTGTGTTACACAGTATATCCTTTAGTCCAAACAGCCTTACTTGCAAAAGTTCATTGCAGTGAGGCTTTGTTCTGGTATGAGACCTCTGTCTTCTGCTACAATATCTGTACCGGATCCTTATCAGGACTCTTCTCTGATACCCTGTTGTGACTGACATGACTGTGTCATGGAGTTCCTGCTACTTCGGGTTCTGCAGGACTGGTCTGTTCACATGCTCCAGCAGTTCATAGATGAGGTTGATGTGAGGGTGGGCCAACTCAAAGCCCTTGATGTGGGCCTGAGTGCAAGTTGATCTAGTAATCCCACCAGCTCTCCAGCACTGTTCTGATGAGGAGCGGGGCCAGCTCATCCAAGTACCCCATGATTTTTTATCTTTACTCTCTGCTTAAGTGTCTCCCTCACCCTCTACCACTGTCATACATTGAATGCAATTGCATCATATTTTTGGTCAGAAGATTTGGTGTTAAGCAACAAATATATTTTATATCAATAAATAATATTCATACCTTATCCATAGTATACAGTTACTTTTTATTTTTTCCCCAATTTCCTTTTTGTTTTTCTTTAAACGATTCCTTTGTTTCTTTTCTTTCTTTCTTTCTTTCTTTCTTTCTTTCTTTCTTTCTTTCTTTCTTTCTTTCTTTCTTTCTTTCTTTCTTTCTTTCATTCTTTCTTTCTTTCTTTTCTTTCTTTCAATCTTGTGTCTTTTTTCCTGATTAATTGGCTTTATTAATTTTTTAAAATATTTATTTATTTTTTCATTTATTTAACTTTTTTCTTTTTTTATTTGATATATTCTTTATTTACATTTCAAATGATTTCCCCTTTCCAAGATCCCCCCTCCCTGAAAGTCCCATAAGCCCTCCCCCCCCCCATTCTCCAATCAACCCCTTCCCACTTCCCTATCCTGGTATTCTCCTACACTGCTGCACTGAGCCTTTCTAGGACCAGGGGCCTCTCCTTCTTTCTTCTTGGGCATCATTTGATATGTCAATTGTTCCCTGGGTATTCCAAGCTTTTGGGCTAATATCCACTTCTCAGTGAGTGCATACCATGTGTGCTCTTTTGTGATTGGGTCACCTCACTCAAGATGACATTCTCCAGTTCCACCCACTTTCCTAAGATTTTCATGAATTCATTGTTTTTAATAGCTGAGTAGTATTCCATAGTGTAAATATACCACATTTTTTGTATTCATTCCTCCATCGAGGGACATTTTTTATAGCCCAGTATAAAATTTAACTCAGGTTCTCCTGTTTCTGCTACCTAACTGTTGAGATTATAAGCATCTGCCACCACACTCCACACATTTTTATAACTTATGAACTTTCTCCTGTTAAGAATTGATATTTTATGTATTTTGGACATTAGCCCTCTATTGGATGTGGGGTTAGTGAAGACTTTTTCCCCAGTTTGTAGGTTGCTGATTTGTTCTATTGACTATGTCCATTGCCTTACAGAAACATTCCAGTTTCTGTATTTATCAATTCTTGATCTTAGAGTGTGAGCCATTGGAGTTCTATTTAGGAAATTCCCCCTGTGTCAATGAGTTCAAGGCTCTTTCCCACTTTCTCTTCTGTTAGATTCAGTGTATCTGGTTTTATGTTGAGGTTCTTGATTTACTTGGACTTGAACTTTGTGCAAGGTGACACACATTTTCTACATAGAGACAGCCAGTTAGACCAAAATGATTTATTGAAGATGCTTTCTTTTTTTCCATTGTATATTTTTGGCTTCTTTGTCAAAGATTAAGTGTCTGTAAGTGTGTGGTTTTATTTCTGGGTGTTCAGTTCTGTTCCACTGATCACCAAACAACCCAACCAAAAAATGGGTTATAGAACTAAACCAAGAATTCACAAGAGAGGAATCTTGAATGGCTGAGAAGCACCTAAAGAAATGTTCAAAGTCCTCGGTGATCAGAGAAATGCAAATCAAAATGACCCTGAGATTCCACCTTACATCAATCAGAATGGACAAGATCAAAACTTCAGGTGACAACACATGTTGGAGAGGATGTAGAGAAAGAGGAACACTCCCTCATTGCTGGTGGGATTGAAAATTGATACAACCACTCTGGAAATCAATCTGGAGGTTTTCAGAAAATTGGAAATAAATCTACCTGAAGACACAGCAATACCACTCTTGGGAATATACCCAAAAGATGCCCCACCATGCCACAGGGGCACATGTTATACTATGTTCATAGTGGCCTTGTTTGTGATAGTCAGAATCTGGAAACAACCCAGGTGTCCCATGACAAAGAAATGGATACAGAAAATGTGGTTCATTTACACAATAGAATACTACTCAACTATTAAGAATGAGGCCATCCTATGTTTTGCAGGCAAATGGATGGAACATCCTGAGTGAGGTAACTCAGACCCAAAGGGACATACATGGTATGTACTCACTAATAAGTGGATATTAGCCAAAAAAAAAAAAATAAGAAAAAAAAGGAAAAAAGAAAGAAAGAAAAAGAATAAGACAAAAATAGAAGCACAGAATATTCAAGATACCGTCTACAGAACTCACAAAGATCAAGCTGAGGTACCCAAGTGAGGATGCCTCAGTCCCACTTGGCAAGGAGAAGAAAGCAATTCCAAGTGGGGAGGGAGGGAAGGACCTGGGAAGGAAAGTGGATGTGGGGGGGGGGGAAGAGGGCAGCCTGATCTATTATTGGGTGAAGCAAAAAGACTAAAGACCTGAGGGCCAGCAGAAAGAATGGAGCCGGGCAACTTCAGGAGGTAGCATGTTGTGGGGATTTTTCAAAATGCACCAGAGACCTGGGAGGTCAGAGACTCTTAGGACTCAAAGGAAGGGACATTAGGTGAAATGTCCAACAGTACAGAGAGGGAATTTATAGAGCCCACCTCCAGCAGGAAGGCAGGGCATCAAGTGAAGGAGCGGGTTGCCATCCACAGTCAAAACTCTGATCTGTAATTGTTCCTGTCTGAAATAACTGCAAGAATGGAAATGGAGGGGGTGTCTGAGGAAAAGAAGGTTCAGTGACAGGCCCAAAGTGGGATCCAGCTCAAGGGGAGGTCCCAAGGCCTGGCATTTTTACTGAGGCTATGGAGCGCACACAAAAAGGGACTTAGCATGACTGCCCTCTGAAAGACCCAACAAGCTGCTTAAAGAGACAGATGCAGATATTTGCACCCAACCAATGGACAGAAGTTGCTGACCCCTCTGGTTGAATTCGGGAAAGACTGGACGAAGCTGATGAGGAGGGTGACCTTGTAGGAGGACCAGCAGTATCAATTAACCTGGACTCCCAAGATCTCTCAAACACTGGACCACCAAACAGGCAGCATACACCAGCTGATATGAGGCCCCCAACACACATGCAACAGATGTGCATGTGTGTTGCTCTGGGTTCAGTCAGAGAAGTTGCACATAACCCTTAAGAGACTGGAGGCTCCAGGGAGTTTTAGTTGGATGGGGGGGTGAGTGATGGAGACATCCTTGTGGAGATAGGGGTTGGGGAGGAGGTATGGGATATGCAACAGTTGGAGGGTGGATGAGGGGGGAGTGTAAAAAAAATAAATAAAAGAAAAAAATAAATAAAAAGAATTAATATTTTTGACATGCTGTTTTATTTATATTTTTATGTGTGAATCCAAATCCATGTTTACATGAGTAGTGTAGTTTGAACTTTTGTCTGCAGGCTGAAGACATGAAACTAGTTTGAATTGCAATGGGAGAGAGGAGACCATCTAAAAAGAGGAAAGTAAAAGAACAAAGGCCCTGTGGTTAAGGGATGATGGTCAATGAGGAATGATGAGGTGGCAACTTGGAGATCAAGGGAAGGAGTTGTAAAGTAGACTGTTGGAAGATGGGGTACAAAGGGCCTAGGGCTTCATGGTTTACAGTTAATATTTGTTTTTTCTTAGTGTTCTGCTGCTGACCAAGGTAACGTTTAGAATTTAATTGTGGTCTTGCTCACAGTTTTAGACAAGTTTAGTCTATTATTGTGATGGCAAGGTGCATGACAACATGCAATCAGGTACTGGAATAGTAGCTAAAAGCTGTATGTTGATCCTTAGGCAGAGAGATAGAGGGAGAGTGGAAGGGGAGAGGGAGTTGGAGGAGGGGGAGGGAGGAGGGGAGGGGGAGGGAGAGTGAGAGAGAGACTAAGTGAGAGAGAAAGGGAGAAGGAGAGAGGAGGGAAGGTAGGGAGCAGGGAGAGGGGGAGGGAGGGAGGAAGGGAGAGAGGGGAGAGAGAAAGAGAGAGAGAGAGAGAGAGAGAGAGAGAGAGAGAGAGAGAGAGAGAGAGAGATTTTGCATTTGGCATGGCTTTTGAAACCTCAAAGCCCATCCTTGCTGACACAATTCCTCCAATAAGCTATACCTCCTAATCCTTCTAATCCTTTCAAATAGTGTGTTTCCTGATGACTAAGTATTCAAATATATGAACTTATGGGGGGATTACTTTGAAACCACCATAGTCTTGAACTAATGATTAGAAGAAGCTAAACATTTCAGGACTTTTGGTAGGAGGGAGGACAGGCCAGTTTTAAACCCCTTCATCAATTCTTTCATTTTTTTATAGACACGTTCTGTTTCCATTAAGATAGATAGCAGTGTTCTGTTGATTGCAATAAGCTTTAATAGCCTCACGAGTTTCTGTACATGAACATTTTGCTGTCGGCCTTGGCTTAGATCTGGTTCCTTTATGCTGGGTTGTTTGTTCTGTTGTCTGTACTTTGCCTTGAGCCATAGACAGTGTTCACAGGATTCTCCTTTTTCTTTTTTGTTAATCCCTAAAATATGGTCGTTTTTCTTTGCTTTCAAATTAATTTACAATTGTCTCCAGTTCAATCTCTTTTTAGTCAATAATTTTATTATGTAATAGAGATTTTTGTTTCAGGTTTAATGTTTAACACTACAGGACTCTACTGCAGCTCACTGATTTATTTTAAATAAATGGTTATTTTCATTTATTTAAAAAATACTAAATTTTGAAAAAAGAAGAATCCATGATTTGCAAGTTTTTAAAGGTCCAATTTCTTTTTCATGCAATGAAAATTATCATTGTATTCCTACCTAATATCATAATATCCTATTGGTATTGTCCCTCTATCTGCTTTACCCTTTGAGCTCACACAGGGAATGGGAAACAAGAAATCCCTTGCTTCAAACATGCAAAATCCAAAATGAAAAAAAAAAAGACAAATGAACAAAAGCATTGGGCAAAGTGTATTCTACTAATTACAGAACACAATTTTAGAGCAGACTGAGAAATTGAATGGCCATTCATATAGAGATATTGGGCGATTTTCATCCTTGAAAATGAAGAGTAGAAAAAGAGGAACCCTTTTTAGTGAAACCACAAAATTGGAGGAAGAGAACTGGTATGTTCAGCAGAGAGGCTTCTTGACTTGCATACAGAGTCACTCTCAGAATAATTTTCCTCATGAACAAAGTTCTACAGAGAGAACAGGCAGTTTATAAATGGACCCCCACTTCAGTTCACGTCACTTAGTTGTGCCAAGATTGAGCAGAAATCCAAGGTGCCACAAGCACCTTTCTCTGTGTTAGCATACCAGTTTCTTTGAGAGGGAACAAGTTTCTTGAACCCCTGAGCATGACTGGAAGGAGAGGGTAAAAGCAACAACCCTTTTTAAAAATTAAGGACACTGATGGTATATAGCTTTTAAGCAGCTGTCCCAAGAAATGAAGGATCCAACGAGGTAAGGGAGAAGGCCAAATATAGGAGAAACCAGGATGTCTAGGCAAAAAATACAACCTTGAAAAATCCCAGTAGTAAAATAGCCTCAAAATTTTCAAAAGCAAGGGTAGGTATATTAGATTAGGTGTGCATTAGGCTTTTCTGTGGTCTGTCTGTGGAGATAAAAATCCCTTTCAAGTTCTTTATTACTTTGTAGGAAAACATCTTTTGGGAGATATTTGGGTTTACATGGGGTAGAGAGAAAAGAACAGGAGACCTCAGTGAGTGAGACGACTTTAGGATTTCTGAGTCAGTACACAGCAGGCAGAAGAATGTGAGACAAGACTCTAATGATGTGCAGTAAGCTTACATGAACATCACGGTCCAGGATCTAGAGAACGGGAAGGACAGTGCTATAAAAGCTCGAACAACCGTACAAGCTCTGAGACTAGGGCAGTTTTCCTTCTCTAGTTAGAACATTACAGGTGTCTTTAGGTGATTTTCACATTTTGATTGATGTGAAAAACCTTCACCAATCAATGACTCAAGAAAGAATCTGCACACACTCTCCTCCCCTCCCCCCCCTGCCTTTCTGGAGTGAAGTGATAATTGAGTTCAGACAAACAAAAGAACTCTGTCCTACTTCTCATAACAAAGCTGGCAAAATTACAAGCCATCTCCTATGATAGACCTAGATAAGCTTCCAGGGAAACCCGAGACCAAATGCCTCGAACAGTTTGTTAAGGGTTCTGCACTCGAAGTGGCCTCTAGATCTGTGCAGCTGCAGGCAATTTGCAGGAGAGGCAGTGTGGTGTGTGGGTCCCTGGCAAGGGATGTTCATCTGAGAGTATCCCTTCAACAGCTTTTGCCATTCATCATTTTCACATCCAGATGGCTCCCATTGTCCATAGATTCCTCTTTTTTTCTTTTTAGTGCAAAGTGGCCGCTCTTAAATCTGTGATGTATTAGTGTTGGAAGCAATTTTATTATTCATCTAGTAGTCCAATTACCACTCTTTATAGGAGAGGAAGTGGAAATCCAAAGAAGGGAAACATCGCGGTCAAAACTACCCAGTTCCTTTGTGTCACAGCTGAAGGAAGAACATTTTTATCTTTTGGATCTCTGCCTGGTGCTTATTTCCGTTCACCAGAACCTGACCGTTTTGGGGGAATCTCGTAGCACAGAATTTAGTCAGTGGATGACGAATTCAAATCTCATCTCTGTGATCCGGTTGTTATTTGACCTTGGGTGGTTAATCCTTACTTCTCTCATTTGTGAAATGAAGAATCTTTAACACAAGCTGTCATGAGGGCAAGTGCTTAAAGTGTTTATTGCAGTGTCTGGTACACAGGTGTACTCAGCGAATCAATTTTTATTACTACAAATGCAAATCCTTTTTCTTTCTTTGTTTAAAGATCTATTAATGCAAATCTTCTTACACTAGAGCACGAAGAACTTCTATTGGGGGTTAGGGAATGCAGTTAGTATTTTCTGGATGAGTATCTGCACACACACACACACACACACACACACACACACACACACACACACACACATTTAGAGTAGGTATGTATGTATGCTAGAGGTACAATTTGATCCAGCCATCAAGATTTGCACCTCTGATAGCTATAAAAGAATTTCTGTAAGAATCATTTTGTTAGATAGGAAAGCGAAGAGAAGATTTTAAGTTCTCAGATAATGGTTTCTCTCTCATTGTCCACTGTGCAGCCCTTAATGTTGAAGATCAGTGGGCTTGTGCTACCAACTTGAAGGTCCCCAGGTGAAGAAGAGAGGCTCTGGATTTTTTTTTATTCGATATATTTTTTTATTTACATTTCAAATGATTTCCCCTTTTCTAGTCCCCCACTCCCCGAAAGTCCCGTAAGCCCCCTTCTCTCCCCCTGTCCTCCCACCCACCCCTTCCCACTTTCCCATTCTGGTTTTGCCGAATACTGCTTCACTGAGTCTTTCCAGAACAAGGGGCCACTCCTCCTTTCTTCTTGTACCTCATTTGATGTGTGGATTATGTTTTGGGTATTCCAGTTTTCTAGGTTAATATCCACTTATTAGTGAGTGCATACCATGATTCACCTTTTGAGTCTGGGTTACCTCACTTAGTATAATGTTCTCTAGCTCCATCTATTTGCCTAAGAATTTCAGGAATTCATTGTTTCTAATGGCTGAATAGTACTCCATTGTGTAGATATGCCACATTTTTTGCATCCACTCTTCTGTTGAGGGATACCTGGGTTCTTTCCAGCTTCTGGAAATTATAAATAGGGCTGCTATGAACATGTATCCTTATTACATGGTGGGGAATCCTCTGGGTATATGCCCAGGAATGGTATAGTAGGATCTTCTGGAAGTGAGGTGCCCAGTTTTCAGAGGAACCGCCAGACTGATTTCCAGAGTGGTTGTACCAATTTGCAACCCCACCAGCAGTGGAGGAGTGTTCCTCTTTCTCCACACCCTCTCCAACACCTGCTGTCTCCTGAATTTTTAATCTTAGTCATTCTGACTGGTGTAAGGTGAAATCTCAGGGTTGTCCCATAATGCCTAAAGAAATAGAAGGAGTCATAGAAAGTCTTCCAACCAAAAAAAGCACAGGACCAGATGGTTTCAGTGCAGAATTCTATCAGACCTTCAAAGAAAGTTAACACCAATACTCTTCAAACTATTCTACGAAGCCACAATTACGCTGATATCAAAACCACACAAAGATCCAACAAAGAAAGAGAACTTCAGACCAATTTCCCTTATGAACATCGATGCAAAAATATTCAATAAAATTCTTGCCAACCGAATCCAAGAACACATCAAAACGATCATCCACCATGATCAAGTAGGCTTTATCCCGGGAATGCAGGGTTGGTTCAATATATGGAAATCCATCAATGCAATCCACTACATAAACAAACTCAAAGAAAAAAAAACCACATGGTCATTTCATTGGATGCTGAAAAAGCATTTGACAAAATTCAGCATCCTTTCATGCTTAAAGTCTTGGAGAGAACAGGAATTCAAGGCCCATACCTAAACATAGTAAAAGCAATATACAGCAAATCGGTAGCCAGCATCAAACTAAATGGAGAGAAACTTGAAGCAATCCCACTAAAATCAGGGACTAGACAGGGCTGCCCCCTTTCTCCGTATCTTTTCAATATTGTACTTGAGGTACTAGCTCGGGCAATTAGACAACATAAGGAGGTCAAAGGGATACAAATTGGAAAGGAAGAAGTTAAACTATCATTATTTGCAGATGACATGATAGTCTACCCAAGTGACCCAAAAATTTCCACTAGAGAACTCCTACAGCTGATAAACAACTTCAGCAAAGTGGCAGGTTATAAAATCAACTCAAGCAAATCAGTGGCCTTCCTATACTCAAAGAATAAGCAGGCTGAGAAAGAAATTAGGGAAATGACCCCCTTCACAATAGCCACAAACAATATAAAGTATCTTGGGGTGACTCTTACCAAACATGTGAAAGATCTGTATGACAAGAACTTCAAGACTCTGAAGAAGGAAATGGAAGAAGACCTCAAAAAATGGGAAAACCTCCCATGCTCATGGATCGGTAGAATCAATATAGTTAAAATGGCCATTTTGCCAAAAGCAATATATAGATTCAATGCAATACCCATCAAAATCCCAACTCAGTTCTTCACAGAGTTAAAAAGAGCAATTATCAAATTTATCTGGAATAACAAAAAATCCAGGATAGCTAAAACTATTCTCAGCAACAAAAGAAAGTCTGGGGGAATCAGTATCCCTGACCTCAAGCAATATTACAGAGCAATAGTGTTAAAAACTGCATGGTATTGGTACAGTGACAGGCAGGAGGATCAATGGAACAGGATTGAAGATCCATAAACGAACCCACACACCTATGGCCACTTGATCCTCGACAAAGAGGCTGAAAACATCCAGTGGAAAAAAGATAGCCTTTTCAACAAATGGTGCTGGTTCAACTGGAGGTCAGCATGCAGAAGAATGCGAATTGATCCATCCTTGTCTCCTTGTACTAAGCTCAAATCCAAATGGATCAAGGACCTCCACATAAAGCCAGACACTCTGAAGCTAATAGAAAAGAAACTGGGGAAGACCCTTGAGGACATCGGTACAGGGAGAAAGTTTCTGAACAGAACACCAATAGCATATGCTCTAAGATCAAGAATTGACAAATGGGACCTCATAAAATTACAAAGTTTCTGTAAGGCAAAGGACACCATCAAGAGGAGAAATCGGCAACCAACAAATTGGGAAAAGATCTTCACCAATCCTATATCAGATAGAGGGCTAATATCGAATATATATAAAGAACTCAAGAAGTTAGACTCCAGAAAACCAAACAACCCAATTAAAAAATGGGGTACAGAGTTAAAGAATTCTTACCTGAAGAACTTCGGATGACGGAGAAACATCTTAAAAAATGCTCAACTTCATTAGTCATTAGGGAAATGCAAATCAACAACCCTGAGGCTCTGGATTTTTAAAGTAATACATATAATTAATTAAGGGTCAGTTTGATTTTTGAAGAATGTGATATTTTGTTCACAAGAAAAAAAAATCACTGAGATGATGTGAATTCCCTATAGTGGCTGGCATAAGGTCACTAATGTTTAGAGGGACAGTTAATTTACTGAGAAATCTGAGAAGGAAAGCAAATGAGGGGATAGACAAGATGGCTTAGTAGTGAAGAGTGTGTACTGTGCTTAAAGAGTACTGAAATTTCACTCTTTGTCTCCTTGTCAGGTGGCTCACAACTGCCAAAACTGCCAATAGTCTAGTTCCAGGAGATCTGTATTCATGGGCACACATCTACACACACACACACACACACACACACACACACACACACACACATACACACACACACACAAAGCCACATACTAAGACATCATCAAGAAGGCATGTGATACTAAATAATGTATAGTTTTTCTTTTTATGAAACTACCAATAGAAGAAAAAGATTTTGTGTAGCATGATATACCTGAGACATACACATAGAAAAACAGCAAGAAAATAGTAATCGTTGAGGCACATTTATTCTTCACTAGCAAATGTCTTTGTTGTCATAACATACTTTCCACTAAAACAAGTTTAGTGTTCATGTCGATGGATCAGGGTGCTCTACGGATTAGTTTCAGAGTGATTATAGGAATCAGTGGTGTGTGAGATTTGGTTCTGAGGTCATGCCCCAGAGTTTAGAAGTGTGGACTGGAATCCAGCTTGCTGTGGGTTTAAAATCTGCCTACTATGGGCACTTTAGGTACATTAGAAGCTAGCTCTTCCAGGTGCTGCTGCAAAGAGCTTCACAGAGCTGGCCCTATCTACCCCGGCAGGCTCTCTCTTTTGGAGCTGCATTCTCTCCCATCCCTGGGCTGCTTATAGCCCTGGGAAATGGAAGCTGTCTGATAACAGCCACATAGCATAGCTTATATATTAAGTATATTTTCTTTCCCCATGCAGAAACCTTTAAGAGTAGACACTTGGCTTTATGCAGTGAAACGGAAGCTTCTTATGATCCCTGAATACTACCTGCTGAGGTATTACTAAATCTCTCCTCTGGAGGATGGGTCAGTCAAGGACTTCTCTTTCTCAGTCCTTCTTCTCTTTGGAAACCCCACAGAGCAGTTAATTATTTGGAAGTCACTGGTCTGAGGGAAGCCCTTACATTGGAATTTTGTTGATTTTGTAAACCCAGAAGTCATACTCTAAGTTAACACAAATGCAAAGTTTTATTTGGACATTAGAATAGATGCCAATATGGAAGGTTCACTTAGATCAGTTTTTCTCACCTTTCCTAAGGCTGTGACCCTTAATAGCTCATGTTGTGGTGACCCCCAATCAAAAAATATTTTGATTGTTACTTCATAACTGTCTTTCAGCTACTGGTTTTGAATCACAACATGAATAATTTTGGAGATAGAGGTTGGCCAAAGGGGTTGCAACCCGCAGGCTGAGAGCCACTGATTTGGTTGGAATCAGCATTCCTCTGGGAGAGAGAAAGGCTTGGGCTCCTTTAAAAAGAAGTAGAATTGCATTTCCCTAATGACTAATGAAGTTGAGCATTTTTTAAGATGTTTCTCCGCCATCTGAAATTCTTCAGGTGAGAATTCTTTGTTTAACTCTGTACCCCATTTTTTAATAGGGTTGTTTGGTTTTCTGGAGTCTAACTTCTTGAGTTCTTTATATATATTGGATATTAGCCCTCTATCTGATATAGGATTGGTGAAGATCTTTTCCCAATTTGTTGGTTGCCGATTTGTCCTTTTGATGGTGTCCTTTGCCTTACAGAAACTTTGTAATTTTATGAGGTCCCATTTGTCAATTCTTGATCTTAGAGCATATGCTATTGGTGTTCTGTTCAGAAACTTTCTCCCTGTACCGATGTCCTCAAGGGTCTTCCCCAGTTTCTTTTCTATTAGCTTCAGAGTATCTGGCTTTATCAAAACAACCCTGAGATTTCACCTTACACCAGTCAGAATGGCTAAGATTAAAAATTCAGGAGACAGCAGGTGTTGGTGAGGATGTGGAGAAAGAGGAACACTCCTCCACTGCTGGTGGGGTTGCAAATTGGTACAACCACTCTGGAAATCAGTCTGGCAGTTCCTCCGAAAACTGGGCACCTCACTTCCAGAAGATCCTGCTATACCACTCCTGGGCATATACCCAAAAGATTCCCTAGCATGTAATAAGGATACATGTTCCACTATGTTCATAGCAGCCCTATTTATAATTGCCAGAAGCTGGAAAGAACCCAGGTATCCCTCAACAGAAGAGTAGATGCAAAAAATGTGGTATATATACACAATGGAGTACTATTCAGCCATTAGAAACAATGAATTCATGAAATTCTTAGGCAAATGGATGGAGCTGGAGAACATCATACTAAGTGAGGTAACCCAGACTCAAAAGATGAATCATGGTATGCACTCACTAATAAGTGGATATTAACCTAGAAAACTGGAATACCCAAAACATAATCCACACATCAAATGAGGTACAAGAAGAACGGAGGAGTGGCCCCTTGTTCTGGAAAGACTCAGTGAAGCAGTATAGAACAAAATCAGAACAGGGAAGTGGGAAGGGTTGGGTGGGAAAACCGGGGGAGGGAAGGGGACTGATGGGACTTTCGGAGAGTGGGGGTCCAGAAAAGGGGAAATCATTTGAAATGTAAATAAATATATCAGTAAATTAAAAAAAAGAAGCTATGAAAAAAAAATAAAAAGAAGTGGAAGCCCATGATTTGGCATTTGTTGTGGGGCCCAGGACAGGCAGAACCCAGGCAGGCTTAGCAGATAAAACTGGGTCAGATTAAAGTTGCCCTGAATGTTTTAAGTACACTGTGATATCCAGGTGAGGGTGCAAAATTAGTCATTCTGTATTGATCAGACTTTTTGAAGTATCAGTAGATGATAAAGCATTTCCTTCGGTTTTGGCCAGGATGCATGTAGGCAATATGTTTCCCATCAGGAGCTATCTGATGCTCAGAAGTTTTGTTTTCTTTTTTATTTCTGCATTACCATTTCAATGGAGATGCTAAGATTTATTAAAACTTGGGATCTTCCACACATATACAAATCTTAGAATGAGATGGCTAGAGAATGACAATATGCGCTACTTATCGAATTCTTCTTTCCTTTCATTTGATTTTTTGAGACAAGATTTGTCTGTGTAGCCTTGGCTGTCCTAGAACTTACTCTGTAGATCAGGCTGGCCTCAGATTCACAGACATCTGCCTACCTCTGCCTCCTGAGTGCTAGGGTTAAAGGCATGCCATCACTGTACAGTGTAACTTTAATTTTAAAACAATCTATTTTGAATGATGGTTCTTAAACATTTTAGCCTCGCCTTTAGCTTATCACTCACCAGAGGTAATGGGAAAGAAAGGATATGTGGGGAAGGGGGGCAGGGAAGTGGACCTGTTTAGAAAGGTTCTTTGGAGCAACTTCTGTTTGAATTGTCTGGAAATTGGCAGTTCAGTTCACAGGTTAGCAGCAGCAGCTTGATCCACTTACAAATACTTTACAGATACACCAACAGTCTATTTTCATAGAGTCGGGATAGCAAACACAAATCAGCAGTGGTGGTGCTACCTAGCAGAGACATCCAGGCCTCAGCCTCAGCCTGAGTCAGCAGGAGGGGCCAGGAAGAACACCAGGAGAAGTTCTCAGCTGTGCCTCTCTCAGGTAAGTGAAGATCATTGAAGACGGGAGACTCACAAGCATTGCACAGGTAGCTCTACCTGCAAGCCAAACTCAGCCTCTGTCACTGTTAGTCCAGTGCTATTTAAACCCTCCAAACATCACGTGTCCTCCATGGGACTTGCCTCAGCCCAGGTCTGGCCTCAGTATGAGTGTCTTTCTCAGTTGACATCACTCGGCTAATCTGCCCAAGTTCTCAGGAGTGGCAAGAAACTGCAGCACAACACCAGAAGTTTCCTGGTGTATTTCTTTTATGGAGTTCTGACAAATGTAGGTCAACTACGTAATGTAAGGCAAACGAATATTTGTGTGTTGTTAGTAAGAATCCTTCATCATGTGTTTTTTCCTGTGCTTGCTTTAACATTACATCCTTTTTTACCTGTGTCCACTTTAGATAAATGTTTCTTCGTGTGTTTGCCCCAGCAAAACACCATCTAACTGACTTTCTGAAGGACCCTTAAGTTTCCACTTCAGTCCAGCGATTTTATGTTTTTTAAAATTTCATTTTTCCAAAAGAGTACTGTGATTTTGGAGGAGAAGTGAGCTGGTATGTGTACATGAAGATTCTCTTTAGTCCAACCCTCTTCCAGCCCCACCCCCCAAACAGATACTAAAATTACATTCAACCTATTTCAATAGTCACTCCCAGAATAAACCCATCTCTCTCATAATGTTTAGGATTTTGGAGTTCAGTGGGCACCGCTCTCTAGGCCTGGTGTCATTTACTGCTTTGTAGCACACAGCGTTTTCTCAGATCGATAGCTCGACTCCCTGAAAACCTTTTGAGCAGTGGCCAGGTCTGGCTCCAGGCAGTCTGTTGTGAAGGTGTGGTCTGGGTTGCTTCCCTCCGAGAGCTCTGAGGACGTGTTCTATTCTTTCCTCCAAGCAGCTTGTGGGTCTTGAGTGTTCTTTGCTTTGGAGCAGCGTCACCTGCATCTAAGCATCCTCTTCTCACAGAGTGCTCTCTATGTGCCCGCTTCTTCGTTCACACACTCTCTTCTGCCCAGAAAACTACTCATATTCCATTAGGGTCTAAGCCAAAGGACCCCCCCCCATCTTAACTAATTACAGCAACAGCAACTTTATTTCCAAAAAGCCCCCCATTCTGATAGATTGGGAGTTAGAATGCCAGTATATGAATGTTTGCAGAGCAAATTCAGTCCCTGGTGCCTTGTAATCAAGTCAGCTTTAGCATGAAAGAGAAGAACATATTTGAAGATGATGTGAATTGTACTTGTTGGAAGTAAAAATGTCTTTTTTCTCCATTAGGACTGAGCATGCTGGGGATGGTTCTTTGAATGCTTCCATTGTTTCTATCAAATACATTTGATTAAATTAATTTTTAGAGTTATTTTATTAATTTTAAGTATGTGTGTGAACGTGTGTGTGTGTGTGTGTGTGTGTGTGTGTGTATGTAAATGTAGGTTCCAGAGGTAGTTAGAAGATGCCCATGCTGGAGCTGGGGTTACAAGTGGATTTGAACCTCCTGATATTGGAGGATGCAAAGCAACGCTGGGTTCTTGGAAGCAGCACCTACTCTTTAGCACTGAGCCACTTCTCCAGCCCTTGGTCATGTCTGTTATTGATGCGGTTTTGGAAATGAGGTAGACTCTAAAACCATTAGTACTAACTAACCTTAGAAAGATTTTAGCCAAGACAAGTCCAATTTATTTATTTGTTTGTTTACTTAAGTTTTTCATTTCTTCTGGTTTTTTTTCCAAAGGAAAGCTATGCTCAGGATATGGACAGTGCTTGAAAGTCTAGAAAGAATGTTCTATGTGGAACGAAGGTGGTAGCTTTTTGCTTTGCAAAAGCATATGTTTTGTTTAATCTATGTCTGTCTACTTCAGAAAACAAGTAAAGTTATATCACCTTCACATTTCCAAAGATCTAGAGCCTCCAGTAATTTCCTGGGATTTTAAAGTCTATTAGCCTCCTTATTCAATTTGCAATATTAGATAAGAGCAAAATATTGGACTAGACTTGGTGAGAAACCTTGAAGTTCTCAAGTCATTGTTCTATGTTAATCTGTCTGAAATGCTGTCACAAAATATCCTAGTCTGGTGGTATATAAAGAACAAAAATTACTTTTTACATGTTGGGAGGCTAGAGAGTTTAAAATTAAAGAATTAACAGATTAATTGTCAAGTGAGAATCTAATTCCTTACAGACAATTGTTATTTCCACACTAGCTTTCCATGGTGGAAGATTCCAGGGATTTGTGGGAAATCACCCATCCCATCCTTGAAGACCTAATCACATCCTAAGCATGCTTCCTAACACTGTCATCTCAGGGCTGGGTTTCAACAAATGAATTGGACAGGACATAAACATTGACACCGAGACAGACCAGATGGTGCACTCCTCCCTGGGGCACGAGGTAAGCACTTTCAAGCATTGCTAAACACAGTTGAGGAGAAGCCAATGCTATTAGAATTGTTAGTTCTGTGCTGAGCTTTTGTTATGCTTTTACTCCAAACACTCTCTTAATGCTTTCCGTGAGTGATTACAACTGTCAGAGTGGAGTCCTTTGCCAGGCTCTTCCTTTATACTGGCAGCCTCGAGAGGGGAACTGTCAGCTAAGTATTCCCTTTCCTGGCAACTGACTGTTCTGCCCTTATGACAATCTGGCTGTTAACTCTGGGAACACTTCAGCAGCTGCGGAGGACTTCTAGCCCCAGCCCCAGCCATGCCTAATGGTAGTCTCCTATCTTCATCCCTCCAGATAGATTGCATCAGCCTTGGAAAACAGAACACTGAGGTATAAAGCCCCACAGCCATCTTCACCCAGGAGAGGCACTTCTACATTCCCCAGCTTGTGCTTGGTGCAGATCAAAATATCCATCATTTGCATCAAAGGTTATGGTTGGTGCAAACATTCTTTTTTTTCTTTTTTTTTTAAAGATCTTTTTATGATTGAGATCCAGGGTCCCTGATGGACGAGTTGGAGAAGGGACTGAAAGAGCTGAGGGGGTTTGCAGCCCCATGGAGGGAGCAACAGTGTCAACAGGCCAGAAACCACCCCCCCCAGCTCCCAGGGACTAGACCACCAACCAAATACACATGGAGAGACCCATAGCACTGGCTACATATGTAGCAAAGGATGGCCTTGTTGGACATCAGTGGGAGGAGAGGCCCTTGGGCCTGAGGGTGTTCGATGCCCCAGTGTAGCGAAATGCCAGGGCAGGAGGATGGGAGTGGGTGAGGGTGCACCCTCATAGAGGGAAGGGGAGAGTGGCTGGGATGGGGGATTTCTGAAGGGAGACCTGAAAATGGAAAACATTTGAAATGTAAATAAAAAATATCCAATTTTACAAAAGGACTTATTTATTTTATGTATGTGAGTACATTGTTGCTTTCTACAGATATACCAGAAGAGGGCATCAGATCCTGATTAGTTGTGAGCCACCATGTGGTTGCCAAGAATTGAACTCAGGACCTTTGGAAGAGCAGTCAGTGCTCTTAACCACTGAGCCATCTCTCTAGCCCTGTAAACATTCTTATCATGACTCTCTTCTGATTGTATATGAAGTCTGTTTGGTTGACCTTCTCAGTCAACATGGAGAACAGGCCTGTTCTGTCCCATAGTGTCGCATCATATCCTATCAAAATGATTCTCTGGGGTGATCTCTTTTCAGGCAGCACACTTTTCATGTTAGCCGTCAGTAGAATGAACTGAACTAGAAACAGACAAATGGGGGAGCGGTAGCCCAGTGGTAGTAACCGTGAAGGAAAGCAGCTAGGAGAAGGTGGCCCAAGAATACCATAGAGTGCCCGGGGTAGAAACAGCCAGATGTAGAGACATCAGAAACAACAAGAGATGGTGGAAAGTGTGGGGAATATGAGGGAGACAGGAGAACCATGAATGAAGAAAGAGAGAAAGCTGTGGGGGGCTAAGCCAAGAAACTGTGGGCCCAGGTTGTTGCAAGAGGCCCCTAGAGCTGCTGAGCATAAGGATAGCTTGCATACTCACAACTCTCCACAGGAGAGCTTCAACACGATGACTGGAGGCACTGTAGATCTCAAAACCTGAGGTCTGCACAAGAAGCTGGCACTAGCAAGTGCTGCCTGCTCCTCGGTGTCAAGGAGAACAATAGGTGCCAAGGGCTGGGGCTGTTGGTACTTAAAGCCTCCAGTCTAAGTACCTAGAGCTACAGGCCTTTGGTTTCTAAGGCCTGGGGCAACAAGCCTCTGGCTTTCAGGATTAGGAGCTGAAATACCAGGCTTTTGGACACTCATGGGTCTGAGACTGCCAACATTAGAAAAGCGTCTTGGCTACTCACAATTTCTGTCTGGGTAGAAGAAAACGAGTCCAGGCAGCAGACTGGTAACAGTACCTGTATTCTCTGTTAGTATTCTGTTTTGTAAGATTGAAGGATATAGACTCTATAAGGGGTTGGCAAATGATGTAAAATTCTCTTTCTCTTGTTGTTTTGGTCTCATAGTGTTGACAAGGTCTCACTATGTATCCTTCGGTGGCCTGGGATTCAGAAGGATCTGCCTGCTTCTGACTCCCTAGTGCTTGGATGTAAGGGATACGTAGCAATACCTGGCTAGGTAAACTATGTTTATGGACCAAATTTAGTAAGTTGACTGGTATGAATAAAATATTGGAATGCTCATTCGTCCACTTTGTCTGTGCCAGCTTTTAAATCGATGACCAAATCGACTGGAGAGTGAGGAGGTGTGGTCTGATAAACTTACTATTATTATTACTTACTTATCATTTACTTTACTTACTATTTGATCCTCAGATACAAGGTTTGGTGGCTCCATCTTGGAGCGTTGTAAAGGTAAACCCTAGGCTCATGATGGAGGACACAGAAAAGGAACTGAATTTACATGAATGTGAAGAGATATTCAAAAGTGGCATCTGATGGGAAATCTGGAGGTTTACAAGTTAAGATAGACCAGAACAGGGAAGGACACTCAGAGCAAGAGGGGAGTTTTGAGAGATTTCATATCTAGAAGAAAACTTGATGGCTTCATGGGAGAAAGAGTTGAACATGTGTGTATTACCAATATCACTGTAATATTTTAAATAAGATTAAACTATTTATGCATGAACTAAGCATATAAAATGAGATATTATTTAATCTTTTAGGGCAGAAGTCACAGGATGTATATATATATATATATATATATATATATATATATATATATATATATATTTGGTGTTTGTTTGTTTTGAGACTGTTTCATGTAGCTCAGTCTGGTCCTGAACTTGCTTTGTGGAGATGACCTTGAACCTCTGATTCTCTTACCTCCATGGTCTGAGATTAGAGGCAGGTACCATGATGACTGGCTTTATGAGGTGTTGGGAACTGAACTAAAACTTCCTGTGTGATAGACAGGCACGGCCCTGAGCCACATGTCCATACCAGCACACTTTTTCTTAGAAGGAAATTAGGGCATAATTTAGGCTTTGCTAATTCTTTCACAGGCTTTTATATCGATCCTTGTTGCACGGAGGCAGCTACAGCCAAGGTATATCAATAATAACTGGTGATGTTTTAATAAAACATTATTTATAAATACTAGAATTTGTACTTCATATTATTTCATAAAATATTGGTCCTTTAGATCTTTTTAAATGATTTATTTATTGACATATCAGATTTTCTATGTATCTGAGTCTAGCCTTGAACTCATGATCATAGGCATGCAGCAGTAAACCTTGCTTTTTTTTTTTTTGCAGCAAATTAAACATGTTCAAATGATTTTCTGGGGTGTGAATAAAACAGGTTCAAGGGTGACTTTGGCTTATGTGGCACAGTTTGTAGAGCACTGTGTTAGTCTTACATTCATGGTGTGCAGAATGGCAATTTATTTTCTCTATCAACCACCCAGGGTGTTTATAATGGAGGGGAATGCTTTTGTCCTTGAGAGTTCTTTGCATAGAACAGCACACCCAGATGAAAGATAGCGTCCCTCTTGAGTCATGAGAATTATTTAATTATCTGCAGTTGCAGGATGTACAGATCTTTTGGAAGTTGATGAGAAATTTATCTTTTCCATGAATAATTTTTGCTAAAAGAAGGGATGCATTTTGCATATGCAATAGACCCGAGGATGACTGTGCTAATAGTTCTAGACCAGAGGTCAATTAAGTAGTTCCTTGAGCAGACAACACTATACATTGGTTGTATCAAGTTGGAAACCCCCTGTTGGACTTTACCTTACTCTTCTCAGTGAGCTTATTTCTACTTTTTGTGGTTTGTAGCATAGCTTGGACTTGAGATATAATCAGAGGTCACCTTCATGAGTTCATTTCAGTTCTTGCAGTGGTAGACCTCTCTTGCTCAGCAACCACTCCATCACAGAGCCCTATCCTCAGCCCAAGCATCAGTCTTTTTTTGATCATCACCTTCATCTACACCCTTTGGATTATGGTCCCCTAGCCCAGAAGATTGGGTAAATCTTATATACTTTTAGGTAACAGAACAGTTTCATTATTGGCGTAATGAAATTTAGTACAGTCCTGCCATAGTGTGAATGAAATGCTATCTATCCCCTGTCCCCTATAGGCTTGTGTGCTAGGACACCTGGGACTCAGCTTGGTGGCGAATGTCAGTGGTGGGTCATTGGGATCTAGCCTTTGAGGGTTATAGCATGATCCTGCTTCCAGTTTTGTTTTATGTTCCCCATCCGCCACCAAGCTTAGAAGCTTAAGCCTCAAGCTCCCACTGCCATGGATAAGAGTTGCTCTTCCGTACCTTCTCCACTGTGATAGATGCCCCTAAAAAAGTGAGTCAAAAGAAACTTTCTATTCTTTAAGTTGTCTTTACCAAGCATTCTTTCAGAGCTGCGGGGAAAATGGTTGACTTGAAACTTAATCAAAATGATAATATCTTTTGGGAGAGTGGAGTCAGTTTTCATTAAGAAGGTTGAGAATACCAATGCTACAGTAGCTGGCCCTACACTCATATACATATTGGCATCCCTTAGTCAACTGCATGTGTTAACAAACAAAGGAATACTTCTTTATTGCTGGTGAGATTGGAAGCCGGTAAAACCACTCTGGAAATCAATCTGGCAGATCCTCAGAAAATTAGAAATAGTTCTATCTGAAGACCTAGCTGTACCACTCTTGGGCATATACCCAAAAGATGCCTCACCATACCACAAGAACGCATGCTCCACCATGTTCATAGGAGCCTTATATGAAATAGCCAGAAGCTGAAAACAAACCAAATGTCCCTCAACCAAAAATGGATACAGAAAATGTGGTTCAATTACACAATGGAATACTATTCAGCTATGAAGAACAAGGACATCATGAGTTTGTCAGGTGAATAGATGGAACTAGAAAATATCATCCTGAGTGGGGTACCTCAGACCCATAGCATGTACTCACTGATTAGTGAATATTAGCTTAATGTACAGAAACCTAGGGTCCCATAGACTATAAGAACTATTAGAAGCAGATAGGCTCAAGTGAGGATGCTTCAATTCCACTTCCAAGGGGAAGGAAATAATTATGGGAGGTAGAGGTAAAGAAGAACCTGAGTGGGATAGGGGAGAGAGAAGGGAAAAGGGGGACAGGTAAGGTATGGGGGAACAGGAGAGAAGCCCAGAGGGCCAGGAAAATGAGTGGAAATAAGCAGCATCGGGGGGTAGGAGGTAGGAGGTAGGAGGACCCTCTAGAAAATACTAGGGACCTAGAAGGTGAGAGACTCTAAGGACTCAGTTGGGGGGGGTTGACTTTAGCCAAAATACCCAATATTGGGGAGAGGGAAGTTGAAGAGTCCATGTCCTGTAGATAGACAGGGATAGACAGTGGAGGGACAAGGTTACTAACCCACACTCAAAATTCCTGACCCAGAACTGTTCCTGTCTAAATGAACTGCAGAGACAAAAATGGAGAACAGACTGAGGGAAAAGCTGTCCAGTGATGGCTTGGGATCCATCTCAGGTGGGGCATCAAGGCCTGGCATTATTAGTGATGCTTTGGTATGCATACAGATGAGAATCTGACATGACTGTCCTCTGAGAGGCTTTACTAACAGCTGATTGAGACAGAAGCACATACTTATACCCAACCACTGGACTGAAGTTGTGGACCCATATGGGTGAATTAGGGAAAGGACTGAAGAAACTGAAGGGGAGAGTGATACCATAAGAAGACTATCAGTCTTAACTAACCCAGACCCCAGGGAACTTCCAGAGACTGAGCCACCAAACAGGAGCATACACAGGTTGGTCTGAGGACCCTGGCACAAATATAGTAGAGGCCTGCCTGGTCAGGTCTCAGTGGGAGAAGATCCTCCAGACTTGAGGTCCCGGGAGATCCTGGCAGTGGGGAACACCCTCTCAGAAGCAAAGGGGAGGATGAATGGAATAAGGAACTGTGGGAGGAGGGGTCAATGACTAGAATATAAATGAAAAATACACATTAAATAGGAAGGGAATCGTGACAGAGAGGATGGGAGAGGCATCGGAGTGGAGGGAATAGGAATGGGCTTGACCAAAACTCAATGTGTATGTGAAATGCTTAAAAAATAATAATTAAAAATACTTTTCATGGCTTATCTAGTTTCTCTTTATCTGCCATTTTCTTCCTTGGTCTGTCACCTGACCTCATAGTTCAGCAGTGAAGAAAGGTCACACAACACATTCTCTCTTTCTCACTGTCTATGTCTCTTTTTCTCTAATCAACTTTTCATTTATGTTTTTTGTTTCTGCTCCTCTGGAGTTGGGAGAAGTCTGTCTGTGTGTGTGTGTGTGTGTGTGTGTGTGTGTGTGTGTGTGTGTTGTGCTCCCCCCCCCAGGCCCATAGATTTGAATGCTTGGTCATCAGAAAGTGGCACTTATTGAAAATTACGGAAGTATGGCCTTATTGGAGAAAGTGTGTCACTGTGGGTGAGCTTCGAGGTTTCAAAAGCTCGTGTAAAACCCCTTTCTCTATTTTCCTGCTGCCTGTAGCTTGGGATATAGAACTCTCAGGTTCCTCTCCAGCACCATGTCTGCCTGGGTTCCATCATGTTTCCTGTTATGATGATTGTGGTAGTTGGTATATGCTCAGCCCAGGGAGTGGCACTATTAGAAGATGTGGCCCTGTTGGAGTAGGTGTGTCACTGTGGGTGTGGGCTTTAAGACCCTTATCCTCGATGCCTAGAAGTTAGTCTTCTACTAGCCACCTTCCAATGAAGATGTAGAACTCTAATCTCTGCCTGTACCATGCTTGCCTGGAGGCTGCCATGCTCCCACCTTGATGATAATGGCCTGGACCTCTTAACCTGTAAGCCAGCCCAGTTAAATGGTGTTCTTGTAAGAGTGACCTTAGTCATGGTATCTGTTCAAAGCAGAAAAACCCTAACTAAGACAATGATACTGGATTAAATCTCTGAAACTGTAAGGAAGGCCCAATTAAATACTTTCTTTTCTAAGAGTTCTTGTGATCATAGGATCTCTTCACAGCAATAGAACACTGACTGAGAAATGTGTACATATATATGTGTGTATATGTGTGTATGTGTGTGTGCATATGTCTGTGATATGTCTGGGTCTCTGTGCATGTTTTGAACTTAAGAGAAAACCAAAATATTTCTTGCCTGCTTCTGGTTCATTTGATTGTTGGGACTTTTATGACAAAGGTAACACTTTATCTCTTCCTTATAGGAAACATTTTAAGTTCAAGGACAATTTTATTAATTTAAAAGAAAAAACATACAAAGGCAGGCAAGCTGTATATGTTGGCTGCTGCCCATAGGAGGACAGTGGGGAAGAGAAATAAAAAATTAGCCAAGCTGCTTAAGTTAAGCTATAATGGGAGTTGTCCACATGGTGCCAGGCAGCCACATAGTGGGGAAGAGGGCTATCAAGAAAGATTCAGCAAGTCCAGCATCTTAAAGAAAGAATGCTTAGTACAAAATTAGGAAGGAATAAATGGAAATATTACATTTGTTTCTGTATAACTCAGAACAGTGTTTAGACTTACGAACTAGTATGTGTTTCGGATGGGTCTGCCCCAGGGGGTGGAAATTCTGGGGAGGAAAAAGTACAGTATTTCATTAAAGGAATCATTTTCACATCATTATATTTAGCATGACTTAAAATGAGCTTCCTTCCTTGGGGCAAGGAGTGATAACTCAACCAGGTCATTGAGTCGACCATTGTTAGGTCTCCACACAGCCCAGAGTGGTGATTCCCTTGACCAGAAGAAGCTTCACCCTAATGGTCCTTTGTCAAATTCCAACATTCTCAGCTCTGAAGAAGGAACCAAAGCAAACATCAGAGCCCTCATGCAGCACCTTGAGGACATCTTTGGTTAACCCATGAAGAGCCAGGTCTCCGGGAGCTACTGCCTTTCTCAGCTCCTTTGTGCTAGTGATGTACTCTCTACATTTCTTTTATCATAGAACAAGCTACATTTCTACTACCGCCACCACCTGCTCCCCTTTTCAAACCTGTTCTTCTGTTTCCCAGAGGAACTCTTATCAGACCCTTATTAAACCTGAGGGAAGGAGTTAAACAGAGCCCTTGAGTCTTATTCACACCTTTCAAATTTTCCTCTCCTTCTCTCATGGAATCTCTGCCTTTCTTTCATCCTAACTATATGTTCAGGGTAAACTTAAACTTACCCTAAGACAGATATTATCCTTCAGATGACTGTACAGCACAACTATGTTGGGCGTGTTGTGTTTACCGTCAAGATTGCGTTCCATGACACAATAGGAATGTTTTTTTCTTTGTATGTAGAGATTTGTTTATTTTCTTCCCGTATTTGTAGTTATTAAGGCAAGGATTGCTTTGAAATGATCAATTTTAATATTGGTTAAGTACATAAGTAGACAACCAGTCCTGCCTAGTTATTAATTAAAAGTAGATTAAAATTAGTTGGCTGGCTTATTCACTCAATATTAAATAACCATGGGCCAAGTTTTGTCATTTTAGTGGAGACTAAAAAAATATAGCCTATGCTTTTCAGCTTGTATGTGTGTGTGTATGTGTACGTGTGTATGTACTAGAAAATCACAGAAATACAGAATTTGGTGAGCACTACCAAATGAAAATGTAGGGTTCTGTCAGATGGCATAATGAATATTAATTTTGATGACAGTGATGGGTACCTCAGGAAGAATATTTAATTCGAGCCCTGAAGGAGGTATAAGAATCAAGGTAGGCCAAGAATTCAAAATAAACAGCATGTGCAAGATACTGCTAACATGAAAACCTGGTGTTTTATGGGAGTTCTGAGTGAAATATAGAAGGCAAATATGCCTTGCAGCTGAGTTGGGTGGGTAACTCAAACCAAATGAGAGCAGGAAAGGACCCTGACTGCAGAAGGAAAGGCACAGCAGGCTGATTGACTTAGCTTCATCTGAAGAGTGTTTGTGGAGTTTTGAAGGCTTGTTTATGTACAGGAGCACTGCATTCCCATGTTTGCATAGGAGTTATAGATAGTTCAAGAAAAATTCTTCTATGCACAGACATCAGGGCTCTGCCTCAGCCTTATGGGTCTCCTGCTAACTCTAGGGCACTCGATGAAGACACCCCTCTATAAAACAGCATGCTGCCTGATGATCTGAGATGGATTTGACCAAATGAAGCTGTGTTTAAAAGATAGCCCACTGCTTTGCAGAAACATTTTGGTACAATCCTGGTGAATTTGGATAACCTAACAGCGAGAAATCTGTCCTTTCAGTTGGAAACCATAGCAACATACCACTTAGGAGACAGACTGTGTAATCTGTCGGCTCTTTGGTTAGTATTTTGCAGGCCAGTAATAATCATCTTGTCTAATGTGAGTATGCAGGTCAGGCGAATTTAAGCCTGGGGCAGTGCGGTACTCCCTCTGACCACGGCAGGGGTGTGTTGTGCTCTTTATCGGAAACCAGGATCAGTGTCTTGTGTTAGCCATGAAGAAGAAATCAGGATTTATGCTTTGTTTTCAGTATAAATTACAATCCACTATTTAATTTAAAAGTGCAAGGATAGAAGCATGATTACTATTAAAATTACTATAACATCTTATTTTTGGATAAGGTACTCTGGATTTCTTACTAAGCTGTAAGATCAATATTCAGATTTTTCATCCCAGCATATTTTTATAATTTCATGGTAAGCACTCTATTTCATTTTAGACACAAAATTATAGTCTGTAAACTCTTCAGAAATTACATAGGGGGACACTGGAGTCTGAGACAGGAGGATTGGAAGCTCAAGGCCCACCTGGGCAGCATAGTGATACCTGTTTCAAAATCAAAGAAAAAATACATAAATATTTCTATGGAGTATTTCTTGTATTTACTCTGTAATATAGATAGCCAAAGGTGCTAGGCTAGCCTGGCACACACAGCCTGGAGCATAAAGGTTTTGCCAAAAAGCAGAGAAGAACAATATGGTTTTTAGAAAGGAAGTTTCAAGATAGCTGTTCGCAGCCTAAGTTCAGTCTCTGATGGAAACAGATGCAGACCTTCAACCAAAACATTAGGAAGAGCTTGAGAAATCCTGTGGAAGAGGTGACGGAAGGATGGAAGAAGGCAGAGGGATCTATGACACCACAAGAAAACCTACAGGATCAACTAACCTGGGCTCATAGGGGCCCAGAAACTGAACTGCCTACTAGAGAGCATGTACGGGACTGACTTAGGTTCTTTGCCATGGATAACAGTTGTTCAGTGGGGTCTTCATGCGGGACTCCTAACAGCAGGGGCAGGGGCTGTCTGTTGTCTGTTTTTGGGTCCCTTTCATCTAACTGGACTGCCTTGTTTAGCCTCAGTAGAAGCAGTTGTGCCTAGTTGTACTGCAACGTGATTGATGCCAAGGCTGGTTGATACCCATGGGAAGCCTGTCCTTTTTTGAGGAGAAAAAGAGGAAGGTTGGATGGGGGCGGGGATACTGGAGGTGAGAGAGAGGAACCTGGATGAGAGAAAGGAGGGGAAGCTGTGATCAAAATATAAAGTAAATAAATAAACTCATTAATAAAAATGTACATGCCAACATTTACTTTCATTTCCTTTTACAAATGTAATATTTTACCCCCATTTTTAAAAAAAAATCACTGACGTGTTTACAAGGTCTCTTCGCTTTTGACATCTATTACTTTGCCGCAATGCAATTTCCTCCAGTAGCTCCCAAGCAGTCTCTTTGTATGGGCTGTGGCGGAGTGTGTTCAGATCTGTCAGTCTCACCTCTAGGCCAAGAATTCAAGAATTCTCCTGGCTGCTATGGATACCTATTTGCCAGCAGTCTTCGTTAATTCACATTCGTTTATCTGGATATGATCCTATAGCACAGGCCGAGGGAAGCCAGTGAGTGCTATTGAAGTATAAAATGGTCACTGGGGATAAGCCATCCCCACTTAAGATCTAAAGATGCAGAAGGGAGTGGCCAAGCTCCTGATAAAGATGTTCATATGGCCTTTTGTCAGCTCTCTTGTTCGATAGATATTCTCTGAGCATATATACTTCAGGAGTTAAGTGTCAGAAATGAACCCAGCTCCTGCTTCCAAGATGCTCACCGTCTGTCACGGAAAAAAAAAATAGACAAGTGCAGTGTAGCGTGATAAACACTTGGAGCTTTGGCTGCGTGGATTTGTGTGATAAACTTCCCCTGGATTACGACACTGAGATTTTTATGGGTTGTTACTGTGGCATAGAGCGTCTTATCAGAACTGACAGAGACCTGGATAGAGACGTATTACTCTGCTCCAAGTCAGCGCTGGAGCCGTTTCCCGCCAGGCTTCAAGAAGCACGAGATATCAGAGGCCAGGTGCACTTGGCGCACATTTGTTGTCGACCTTCATCTTGCCTTTCTGATGCCTTACCGGGACGGCCGCTCAGGTGGACGTTGGTTCAGCGTGTCTCACGTTTACTGGACTCTGCGATTTGGCTGAATTCATCAGATAAGAATTGTTCCATTTCACGTTCCATTTGCTTGCTTTTTGTGTTTTGAGACAGGGTCTTGCTTGCCAAGTAATTTGGGCTAACCTGGAACTTCTATTTAGACTAGGCTGAGCTTACTTGCAGTGAACCCCCTGTCTCCGGCTCTCTAGTGTTGGGGTGTCAGGAGAGCCAGGGAATCCAGCCCACGCTATCCATTCCCATAAGACAAGGAGAGAAACTCTGTTTCTTCCTCCATCAGATTCTTGCTAGATGCAAATGCATTTGGGTAGTTTTCTTGTTTATCGTCCTTCCAGAATCCTGGAACTGTTGGTGGGTTACTCATCATAAGTAGCAGTTTTCAGCAAAGAAGCTACCTACAACTGTGCATCTACAAGGTTGGAGAGAAGGAATTATGAGAACAGGAGAGATTTTACTGGAGCAGAATCTTTTTTTTTTCATTTTTTTATTTGTTATATTTTTTATTTACATTTAAAATGATTTTCCCTTTTCTAGACCCCCACTCCCCAAAAGTCCCATGAGCCCCCTTCCTTCCCCCTATTTTCCCATCCAACCCTTCCCACTTCCCCGTTCTGGTTTTGCCCTATATTGCTTCACTGAGTCTTTCCAGGACAAGGGGCCACTCCTCCTTTCTTCTTGCACCTCATTTGATGTGTGGATTATGTTTTGGGTATTCCAGTTTTCTAAGTTAATAACCACTTATCAGTGAGTGCATACCATGATTCATCTTTTGAGTCTGGGTTACCTCACTTAGTATGATGTTCTCCAGCTCCATCCATTTGCCTAAGAATTTCATGAATTCATTGTTTCTAATGGCTGAATAGTACTCCATTGTGTAGATGTACCACATTTTTTGCATCCACTCTTCTGTCGAGGGATACCTGGGTTCTTTCCAGCATCTGGCAATTATAAATAGGGCTGCTATGAACATAGTGGAACATGTATCCTTATTACATGCTGGGGAATCTTCTGGGTATATGCCCAGGAGTGGTATAGCAGGATCTTCTGGAAGTGAGGTGCCCAGTATTCGAGGAACCGCCAGACTGATTTCCAGAGTGGTTGTACCAATTTGCAACCCCACCAGCAGTGGGGGAGTGTTCCTCTTTCTCCACATCCTCGCCAACACCTGCTGTCTCCTGAATTTTTAATCTTAGCCATTCTGACTGGTGTAAGGTGAAATCTCAGGGTTGTTTTGATTTGCATTTCCCTAATGACTAATGAAGTTGAGCATTTTTTAAGATGCTTCTCCACCATCCAAAGTTCTTCAGGTGAAAATTCTTTGTTTAACTCTGTATTCCATTTTTTAATAGGGTTATTTGGTTTTCTGGAGTCTAACTTCTTGAGTTCTTTATATATATTGGATATTAGCCCTCTATCTGATGTAGGGTTGGTGAGGATCTTTTCCCAATTTGTTGGTTGCTGATTTGTCCTTTTTGTGGTGTCCTTTGCCTTACAGAAACTTTGTAATTTTATGAGGTCCCATTTGTCAATTCTTGACCTTAGAGCATACGCTATTGGTGATCTGTTCAGAAACTTTTCCTCTCTGTACCGATGTCCTCAAGGGTCTTCGCCAGTTTCTTTTCTTTTTTTTTTTTTTTTTTTTTTTGTCTTTTTTTTTATTTGATATAATTTATTTACATTTCAAATGATTTCCCCTTTTCTAGCCCCCCCCCACTCCCCGAAAGTCCCGTAAGCCCCCTTCTCTTCCCCTGTCCTCCCTCCCACCCCTTCCCAGTTCCCCGTTCTGGTTTTGCTAAATACTGTTTCACTGAGTCTTTCCAGAACCAGGGACCACTCCTGCTTTCTTCTTGTATCTCATTTGATGTGTGGATTATGTTTTGGGTATTCCAGTTTTCTAGGTTAATAACCACTTATTAGTGAGTGCATACCATGATTCACCTTTTGAGTCTGGGTTACCTCACTTAGTATGATGTTCTCTAGCTCCATCCATTTGCCTAAGAATTTCATGAATTCATTGTTTCTAATGGCTGAATAGTACTCCATTGTGTAGATATACCACATTTTTTGTATCCACTCTTCTGTTGAGGGATACCTGGGTTCTTTCCAGCATCTGGCAATTATAAATAGGGCTGCTATGAACATAGTAGAGCATGTATCCTTATTACATGGTGGGGAATCCTCTGGGTATATGCCCAGGAGTGGTATAGCAGGATCTTCTGGAAGTGAGGTGCCCAGTTTTCGGAGGAACCGCCAGACTGCTTTCCAGAGTGGTTGTACCAATTTGCAACCCCACCAGCAGTGGAGGAGTGTTCCTCTTTCTCCGCACCCTCTCCAACACCTGCTGTCTCCTGAATTTTTAATCTTAGCCATTCTGACTGGTGTAAGATGAAATCTTAGGGTTGTTTTGATTTGCATTTCCCTAATGACTAATGAAGTGGAGCATTTTTTAAGATGCTTCTCCGCCATCCGAAGTTCTTCAGGTGAGAATTCTTTGTTTAACTCTGTACCCCATTTTTTAATAGGGTTGTTCGGTTTTCTGGAGTCTAACTTCTTGAGTTCTTTATATATATTGGATATTAGCCCTCTATCTGATGTAGGATTGGTGAAGATCTTTTCCCAATTTGTTGGTTGCCGATTTGTCCTCTTGATGGTGTCCTTTGCCTTACAGAAACTCTGTAACCTTATGAGGTCCCATTTGTCAATTCTTGCTCTTAGAGCATACGCTATTGGTGTTCTGTTCAGAAACTTTCTCCCTGTACCGATGTCCTCAAGGGTCTTCCCCAGTTTCTTTTCTATTAGCTTCAGAGTGTCTGGCTTTATGTTGAGGTCCTTGATCCATTTGGATTTGAGCTTGCGTACAAGCAGACAAGGATGGATCAATTCGCATTCTTCTGCATGCTGACCTCCAGTTGAACCAGCACCATTTGTTGAAAAGGCTATCTTTTTTTCATTGGATGTTTTCAGCTCCTTTGTTGAGGATCAAGTGGCCATAGGTGTGTGGGTTCATTTCTGGATCTTCAATCCTGTTCCATTGATCCGCCAGCCTGTCACTGTACCAATACCATTCAGTTTTTAACACTATTGCTCTGTAGTATTGCTTGAGGTCAGGGATACTGATACACCCAGATTTTCTTTTATTGTTGAGAATAGTTTTAGCTATCCTGGGTTTTTTGTTATTCCAGATGAATTTGAGGATTGCTCTTTCTAACTCTGTGAAGATATGAGTTGGGATTTTGATGGGTATTGCGTTGAATCTGTATATTGCTTTTGGCAAAACGGCCATTTTAACTATATTAATCCTGCCGATCCATGAGCATGGGAGGTTTTTCCATTTTTTTGAGGTCTTCTTCCATTTCCTTCTTCATAGTCTTGAAGTTCTTGTCATACAGATCTTTCACATGTTTGGTAAGAGTCACCCCAAGATACTTTATACTGTTTGTGGCTATTGTCAAGTGGGTCATTTCATAATTTCTTTCTCCTCCTGCTTATCCTTTCAGTATAGGAAGGCTACTGATTTTCTTGAGTTGATTTTATAACCTGCCACTTTGCTGAAGTTGTTTATCAGCTGTAGGAGTTCTCTAGTGGAGTTTTTTGGGTCACCTAGGTAGACTATCATATCATCTGCAAATAATGATAGTTTAACTTCTTACTTTCCAATTTGTATCCCTTTGACCTTCTTATGTTGTCGAATTGCCTGAGCTAGTACCTCAAGTACAATATTGAAAAGATAAGGAGAAATGGGGCAGCCCTGTCTAGTCCCTGCTTTTAGTGGGATTGCTTCAAGTTTCTCACCATTTAGTTTCATGCTGGCTACCGGTTTGCTGTATATTACTTTTACTATGTTTAGGTATGGGCCTTGAATTCCTGTTCTTTCCAAGACTTTAAGCATGAAAGGATGCTGAATTTTGTCAAATGCTTTTTCAGCATCCAATGAAATGACCATGTGGTTTTGTTCTTTGAGTTTGTTTATGTAGTGGATTGTATTGATGGATTTCCTTATATTGAACCAACCCTGCATCCCTGGGATAAAGCCTACTTGATCATGGTGGATGATTGTTTTGATGTGTTCTTGGATTCAGTTGGCAAGAATTTTATTGAGTATTTTTGCATCGATGTTCATAAGGGAAATTGGTCTGAAGTTCTCTTTCTTTTTTTTTTTAATTTTATTCGATATATTTTTTATTTACATTTCAAATGATTTCCCCTTTTCTGGTTCCCCACTCCCCAAAAGTCACATAAGCCCCCTTCCCTCCCTCTGTTCTCCCACCCATCCCTTCCCACTTCCCTGTTCTGGTTTTGTCTTATACTGCTACACTGGGTCTTTCCAGAACTAGGGGCCACTCCTCCATTCTTCTTGTACCTCATTTGATGTGTGGATTATGTTTTGGTATTCCAGTTTTCCAGGCTAATATCCACTTATTAGTGAGTGCATACCATGATTGATCTTTTGAGACTGGGTTACCTCACTTAGTATGATCTTCTCCAGCTCCATCCATTTGCCTAAGAATTTCATGAATTCATTGATTCTAATGGCTGAATAGTACTCCATTGTGTAGATATACCACATTTTATGCATCCATTCTTCTGTTGAGTGATACCTGTGTTCTTTCCAGCTTCTGGCAATTATAAATAGGGCTGCTATGAACATAGTGGAACATGTATCCTTATGTTGTCTAATTGCCCGAGCTAGTACCTCAAGTACAATATTGAAAAGATAAGGAGAAAGGGGGCAGCCCTTCCTAGTCCCTGATTTTAATGGGATTGCTTCAAGTTTCTCTCCATTTTGTTTGATGCTGGCTACCGGTTTGCTGTATATTGCTTTTACTATGTTTAGGTATGGGACTTGAATTCCTGTTCTTTCCAAGACTTTAAGCATGAAAGGATGCTGAATTTTGTCAAATGCTTTTTCAGCATCCAATGAAATGACCATGTGGTTTTGTTCTTTGAGTTTGTTTATGTAGTGGATTGTATTGATGGATTTCCGTATATTGAACCAACCCTGCATCCCTGGAATAAAGCCTATTGGATCATGGTGGATGATTGTTTTTATGTGTTCTTGGATTCAGTTGGCAAGAATTTTATTGAGTATTTTTGCATTGATGTTCATAATGGAAATTGGTCTGAAGTTCTCTTTCTTTGTTGGATCTTTGTGTGGTTTTGGTATCAGTGTAATTGTGGCTTCGTAGAAAGAATTTGGCAGTGTTCCTTCTGTTTCTATTTTGTGGAATAGTTTGAAGAGTTTTGGTGTTAGGTCTTCTTTGAAGGTCTGAGAATTCTGCACTGAAACCATCTGGTCCTGTGCTTTTTTTGGTTGGAAGACTTTCTATGACCCCTTCTATTTCTTTAGGGGTTATGGGACTGTTTAGATGATCCATTTGGTCCTGATTTAATTTTGGTATTTGGTATCTGTCTAGGAAATTGTCCATTTCCTCCAGATTCTCCAGTTGTGTTGAGTATAGGCTTTTGTAGTAGGATCTGATGATTTTTTGGATTTCCTCAGTTTCTGTTGTTATATCCCCCTTTTCATTTCTAATTTTGTTAATTTGGATACTTTCTCTGTGCCCTTTGGTCAGTCTGGCTAAGGGTTTATCTATCTTGTTGATTTTCTCAAAGAACCAGCTCCTGGATTCGTTGATTCTTTGTATGGTTCTCTTTGTTTCCACTTGATTGATTTCAGCCCTGAGTTTGATGATTTCCTGTCTTCTACTCCTCCTGGGGGAATTGGCTTCTTTTTGTTCCAGGGCTTTCAGATGTGTCCTTAAGCTGCTAGTGTATGCTCTCTCCATTTTCTTTTTGGAGGCACTCAAGGCCTGGAGCAGAATCTTAAAACACAGACCAAGCAGCCTGTCTTTTCCCAGCGTCTGCCAGATGGTGGCAGTAGAAGAACATAGTTTGCCTATCTGGAGCCACACCAACTCTAGTGTGGTACTGTTTTTATTAGGAACAACACCAAGTGTTTTGTGAAATGATTTTTGCATGTATTTCTAGGGATGGGAAATTCTAAAATCTTCTGGAAAAATATAATAGCTCTATTAATACTTCTGGAGATTAAAGAGGAATTTCTCTTTTCTTTTTCACCCCTTTTCCCCCCTTGAAAGTTAAGGTAAAAATATAGTTTGGAGGAAGCTGGGCAAATTAAGTTTAATTCCATAGTGGCCTTTTTCAAGCGTCTGCTCTGTCAATGGTTTGCACAGACTTGAAAACTGCTATTTTCAGAATTTGGCGTTGTCATCTGGGCCTCCTGACAAGAGGCAGCTTACACTCAGTGATCCTTCAAATAGGATTCTTGAGTCAACCCTGGTTTTGCATGCTCAAGGGTACCGGTGGATGGTTTCTTCAGGTTCGTAATTTGGTAAAACAGCATCCGACTGAGCATACCTACTACATCTCGGTGGGGCAGGCCACCCCATCTCTCCAGACTTCAGCCAGAACCGGAGAAGTGAATCCTCAGGCCTTTCCAGGTCTGGACAGCTCTGCTTCTACCAACTAGAGGCAGTTCTTAGCAATTATGGCTAGCCTACTACTACTACTCGTGACTTTCATTACACATCAGTGTGTGCAAGGGCTTGTGCTCTGTGCTTCACATTCCCTATGCTCTGTGATCTAGCAGTGGTTTGAAGGCAGCTGTTTTCAGCCTTGTTTGCAGTGAGAAAGCTGCTGATCTGCTCAGCGGCAGCTCAGGTGGGCTTTCCTGCTGCTTCTGTGAAACGGAATACTGTGACCTGGCTGGACTTAGCAGTTGAAGTCATTTCACACTACTCTAGAATTATTTTTCTTGCTTTTCTTTCTTTTACATTTATGAGATGGAGTCTTAGTAAGGAACCTTGGCTGACCTGGATCTTGCTACATAGCATAGGATGTCCTGGAGATGGTAGTAATCTTCCTGCCTCTGCCTTTGAAGTTTACTGACTTAGCAGGTAGAAAACACTTGATTTCCTGTTCTACTTCCCTTCTGCCTAAGGCCAATAGCGCTGGTATTAATATGTTTTCATTGCAGTTGTCAGGATTCCTTTTGCATCGGTCCCTGATGTACATACTTGGTGGCAGGCCATAACGATAGCTCTCTCTACCTCTTACTTTGGCCTATTGCATTTTCTAAATCTCCAAGGATCTTCTTCCTGGGTATCAAGTTATTACTTAATCTTCAAGTTCCCTCATCTTGCTTCTCTATTCTAGCCCTTACTAATCTGTTTTTCTCCTAAGGTTTTTTTTTTTTATTACATCTATAATCCAGTTTATCTGATTTAGTGTATTGGTTAGTTTATTGTCAACTTGATGCAAGCTAGAGTCATCTGGGAGAAGGAAATCTCAATGAGAAATTCCCTTCATCCTGTAAAGAGGACTGTGGGACATTTTCCTTGATGGATGATTGATGTGACAGGTCCTGGATCACTATGGGAGGTGTCACAGCTGGGAGGGTGGGCCTGAGTCATACAAGGAAGCTTATTGAACAAGCTGTGAGGAGCAAGCCAGTAAGGAACACTCCTCTCTGGTCTCTAATTCAGTTTCTGCCTCTAAGTTCTTGCTGTGAGTTCCTGTCCTGACTTCCATTCAGGATAGACTGGAAGTTTCAAGATGAAATAAACCCTTCCTTCTCAAGTTGCTTTTGGTCATGGTGTTTATCACAGCATTAAAAGCAAAATAAGGTACTCATCATAATTTTTTAATTTTTTTGGCTTCTAAATAAGCTAGTTTTCTCAATATGTATGAGATGGGGAAACTCTCAAGTTCATAGGGCACTTTTTATTCAGTTTATGCCTCTGTTGTGAAGCAAACAGAGCTGAGGACCAACTTAGAAATTTTAATAATTTTCTCTTTGTCTTTAAGGACAAAGATAGGATTTTTGTTTCTTTTACTCTGTTGGAAGCTTGCATAGAGCCTTATGGCACCAGGAAAGCTAATCTTAGGAGGTGGACTTTCAGGTTCCTATCTGCCTTGCTCCCCTTGGTCCCATGCAGGGTCTTAATGATGCTGCTAAGAAAGTCAAAAAGGTCAAAGTTGGGACAAGGTGATGCAATGATGGGAAGAGTTATTTATTTATTTATGTATTTATTTATTATATATGTGAGTACAGTGTAGCTGTCTTCAGACACTCCAGAAGAGGAAGTCAGATCTCGTTATGGATGGTTGTGAGCCACCATGTGGTTTCTGGGATTTGAACTCAGGACCTTCAGAAGAGCAGTTGGTGCTCTTAACTGCAGTCAGTGCTCTTAATCACTGAGCCATCTCTCCAGCCCGATGGGAAGAGTTATTAGAGAGATGCTGCCAGGAGCTCCCAAATAGTGAAGCCACTGGACACAGTAAGCACAGAAACAAATACTTTTTTGGTGGTTTTGTAAGGAACTCACCATGCTGTGAGCTTAATTCATTATCTTTAAGTCTCATTTTGGCTTATGTTCTCCAGATTGTAAAATAACAAGTTTATATTGCTTTCTTAAAAATTACATTTTATTTATTTATTTATTTATTTATTATGTGTATATCTGCATGTATGTAAGTTCAAGGACAGCTTGGGAGTTGGCTCTGTTTTACTATGAGAGTCCTAGAGAACAAACTGAGGACATCAGCTTCATGGGATGTGTTTTTATCTGCTGAGCCACCTCACAGGCCTGAGCCATCGGTTTTGTAGTGATTCCTTAGCACAGCAGTGGGCAATGTACACATGGATAAACAGCTCTACTGAGCATACTCATTCCCAAGGCTGATGTGAAGGATGAGTCCAATGGCTTAGACTGAACCCTTATTGCTGAAACAAAGGATCTCATCTTAAAGGAAGAAATAAGCAAGGGCATGCTCCAACTGCTGTCCAGAATCTGTACTGAGTAGGACAGGAGCAGCGTGTGACCAAATCCCGCAGCCTATTGAGATTTTTCTCTATTTTGGCAAAGCAGGAAGAATCTAAGGGGCTAAGGCATGACTTCATAGTGTACTGTGGGCATGAGTTTCCCATGGGATTCCCATTTGAGGTTTTTCCTATGGCTGCTACTACTACTATTACTACTATTATTACTTTCCATAATTGAATTCTCCCCAATTACATCTGTTTCCTAGATACAAACAGGACCACCAGCAACTCTGGAATTAGCCACTGTTAGAAGCACTTGTGCTTTGTGTCATTCCTGCAGTTTAGAAGCAGTGAAAAGTGACTCTGCAGCTGACTCAGCTTTCGATACCATTATTAAACATTCCTTCAAGCTAGGGAATACATATTCCCCCGGGAGGCATGCTTGGTTTTGGAGCACAATGAATAATATAGAACGCGTTGAGTTTGACAGTGACAAACAGAACCCATAGCTATTATGAGCTTTGCTGAAGAGCTAACAGACAAAACCGTCCATGAATGTTTTTTTTTTATTCTGAGGACACACTGGTGAGCTCATTCATCACACCCACTCTGCTCCATTCCTGTCTAATCCCATGGGTCTTGGCTGCTAAATCAGAGGCTGAGAATCCCGAATAGCAGAGGAACTCACCTGGAAGCCACTTAACGCAATGATTAAAGACAAATGTTTGTGCTCTAGAGCTCTCAAGTGCTTGTGGCGTGACCTTGGATAAGTCATTTAACTTACTGTGGCCATTTTCCCACTTACAAAACAGGTTAATCCCTGTTTCTCATGTGCATAAAAGTTTTATCATAGTATCTGGCTCAAGGGAACTTGTTTAGACTTTTCCAGTTATAAATAGCCAAAACACATTGCAAATTAGATAAATGAAAAGAATGTTTTACACACCTGGAAACCAGAAGACCCAACATTTGGATCTGGCGTATCCAAATTCCATGGCTCAAGGAAAGCCACTGAAGACAGGCTTCTTTTTTCTTTGCTTCTTTCTTTTCCTTTCCTTTCCTTTTCTATCCCCCTCTCTGCTTCCTTCTCTCCTCCTTCTCATCTTCCTCCTTCTTTGTTTTTTATTGGTAGAGATTGCTTAGCAACAACAGGGAGCGAAAGAGAGCCCCCCTTTTTTTGCTTCTGGAATGACTGTCCGCCCAATCTTGAGAGACCCTGTCTTGGTTACTGCTCTGCACCCCTGAATCCCAGTCACTGCAATCTGAAGAGAGTGTGTACTCTGCTTAGCAAGGCCTGAATGTCACACTGGTTCAAATCTGTTTTGCTAGTGAAATAATAAAAAAATGCAAACAGTTCGAAGAAATCTAATCAGGTTCATGGTAAACTTATTTCAAGTAAAGCTAAATGCATAAACGATACTGTTGAGTGTCTGACTCTCCCAGTGCCTCTGGACTCAGTGCCCTTATGCAACATCTCACTCTCAAAAGCAGCTGAAAGTTGCCTCTTTCCAGGGTTCTACTGATTCGTATCCCATAATACACTGTCTTTATCAACACAAGTAGTGTCTCTTGCCACTTTCATACATTTTCTGATATTAGTTCATTCTTATCTGATAATAGGTCATATGTCTCTAGCAGATCTTACTATATGGCAAGGGAATGGGGTCCATCTAGTATGTTAAGTCAAAAGTTATTTACTCATTCATCTAGAAGCATAATAAAGAACAGAAGATGAATAATAGATAGACTTGTTGGGAAAGGAGAGAGAACTGGAGGGAAACTAGCCTCTCCAGGCTAACATTAACCAGCCCAGACACAAGGTCATGCTTTCTGACTTATGAAATATTAATAGAAAGAAAAAGGAAGGATGGAAGGTAGATGCAACCACCTTACAGTATGTTTTAGCTATTCTATTAGAATATTATCTGTTAATTTAACAGAAATTAGAGTTCTTAAAATGATAGGGCTTCTTTAATTTAGCAAATATAAGTGGCCAATGTGATCCTAAAGAATCTGACTAACTTCTTTATTAAAGTAGATATGGAGAGGAGTTAGAAATGCCTCACTGTTTGCAATGGTTTGAATGAGAAATGTCCCAAATAGGCTCACGTATCACGGTTGGGCCCTAGTGGTGGGGCAATTTAAGAGCATTTTGGAACCTCTAGAATGTTGAACCTTGCTGGAGGAAGTGTGTCACTCAAAGTAGGTGGACTTTAAGTTTTTACAGCCTTACTCCATTTCCTGTTTTCCTTCTCTATTTCCTGCATGCGGATGAAATTGTGATGAGTCAGCTTCCAGTTCCTGCCACCATGCCTGTGTGTTTGCTGTGCCTTCTACTGTGATAGACCAGATCACTTTCTGAACTATAAATGAAAATAGGCCCTTTCTTCCGTAACACTGTCTGTGTCAGGATAGCTTATCATAGAAAAGTAACCAGTTGTCTTTGAGTAGAGATGTCCTCTGACTACTGTCTTAATGGTGTTTTAAGGTAACTGTACTTTCTATAAACACATTTTTCCATCTTGGTTTTTTTTTTTTAATTCTCTGTCCCAAATCTGTTAGAGCTCTTTCTGTTATGATACCCCATCTAAGACCCTTTAATATAGTTCGTCATATTTTGGTGACCCCCCCAAACTATAAAATTAATTTGTTGCTACTTCATAACTATAATTTTGCTATTCTTATGAATAGTAATATAAGTCTGGAGTACAGGGCCTCTAATATGTGACCCCCCCCAAAGGAGTTGTGACCACAGGTTGAAAACCATTGCTTTTAATCATTATTTCAATAGCTTCCTTGAGGTGTTGTCTTTGCTTTTAGCTACTTCAAGCTACCCTCTTGTTGGGATCCATTTTGCCTGCTTCTGCGAAAGCCTGCCTGTCAGGCAGAGTCAAGTCAGGCCAGGGTCTACTGGCAGATTTCTTGGCCTGCTGATTGGAGGGGATATACTTGAAGCTCAGGGTGAGAGGCTGAATGCTCTGTTAATCCTGCAGGAAGGAGCAAGGAGGAATAGGGAGGTCTCTGGGTGGGTACAGATATTGAATGGACATCAGCCATGGTCTCTATTGGCTTGTGACTTTGTTTCCCATGATGGTATAAGGTATATAAAGCCTAAGAGAATTAAACTCGAGGCTGCCACAGTACTGACTGGACAGGCGTCCCGATTTCTAACCTTTGTCTCTGAGTTTTCTTTTACATCTCTCTTATAATCCTCTGTTCAGAAACTTTTCCCCTGTACCGATGTCCTCAAGGGTCTTCCCCAGTTTCTTTTCTATTAGCTTCAGAGTATCTGGCTTTATGTGGACGTCCTTGATCCATTTGGAGTTGAGCTTAGTACAAGGAGATAAGGATGGATCAATTTGCATTCTTCTGCATGCTAACCTCCAGTTGAACCAGCACCATTTGTTGAAAAGGCTATCTTTTTTTCCATTGGATGTTTTCAGCTCCTTTGTCGAGGATCAAGTGGCCATGGGTGTGTGGGTTCATTTCTGGATCTTCAATCCTGTTCCATTGAACTGCCTGCCTGTCACTGTACCAATACCATGCTGTTTTTAACACCATTGCTCTGTAGTATTGCTTGAGGTCAGGGATACTGGTTCCTCCAGACTTTCTTTTGTTGTTGAGAATAGTTTTAGCTATCCTGGGTTTTTTGTTATTCTACTTAGAGAAACAATGTCTCTTAAAGTCCATTCCCCACCTCTGTTGAAGCACTAAGACCTTACTACTTGCCATCATACTCTATACATACTAGAGTGTCCATCTGCCTGGCTCTTCTTCCTCTGGTTACTCTAGCAACTTCCATATGTCCAGCTGCTGCTCCTTTGTGGCTTAGTCTATTCCCTCAGTGGTTCAACTCTTCCAACTTTACCACCTCATTTATGGTGTTCATTTGTGTTTGTTTTCTCTTTTAAAGGACTCTTGCTTTCTTTCACAAAAAAATGTCAGTGTGTAAGAATTCTATTAAAATAAGGAAAACACACGAGTATTTTCTTTCTTTTTTTTTGCTTGATTATTATTTTTTTAATAATTTTTTATTTTCAATATTCTTTGTTTATATTGAAAATGATTTTCCCTTTCATGGTTCTCCTCTCCCCATAAGTTCCCTAAGCCCTCTTCCCTCCACCCATTCTCCTATCAACCCCCTCCCACTTCTCTCTCGTGGTATTCCCCTACAATGCTGGAACAAGCATTTTCAGGACCGGGAACCTCTCTTTCCTCCTTCTTGGGAGTCATTTGATATGTGAATCGTGTCTTGGATATTCATAGTTTCTGAGCTAATATCCACTTACAGTGACTGTATTCCAAGTGTGTTCTTTTGTGATTGGGTTACCTCACTTAGGATGATATTTTCCAGATCCAACCATTTGCCTAAGAATTTCATGAATTCATTGTTTTTAATTACTGAATAGTATTCCATTGTGTAAATATACCATATTTTCTGTATCCATTCCTCCACTGAGGGACATCTGGGTTCTTTCCAGCTTCTGGCTATTATAAATAGGGCTGCTATGAACATAGTGGAACATGTGTCCTTATTGCATGCCGGGAAATCCTCTGGGTATATGCCCAGAAGTGGTATTGCAAGGTCCTCCGGAAGTGTTATGCCCAGTTTTCTGAGGAACAGCCGGACTGATTTCCAGAGTGGTTGTAACAACTTGCATTCCCACCAGCAGTGGAGGAGTGTTCCTCTTTCTCCACATCCTCACCAATACCTGCTGTCTCCTGGCTGTCCTGGAACTCACTCTGTAGCCCAGGCTGGCCTCGAACTCAGAAATCCACCTGCCTCTGCCTCCCAGAGTGCTGGGATTACAGGCATGTGCCACCACCGCCCGGCGTCTTCTGAGTTTTTCATCTTAGCCATTCTGACAGGTGTAAGGTGAAATCTCAGGGTGAGTATTTTATAAGCCTAACTCTGTATTTGCCTTTAGACTGTCAATGGTGTATCTGTTCTAGAACAGAACTGAATCTGTTTGAGAGAAAGGAAATGCTGGTTAACAAAAGATGGAAAGGTGTCCTTTGCCTTACAGAAACTTTGTACTTTTATAAGGTCCCATTTGTCAATTCTTGTTTTTAGAGCATATGTTATTGGTGTTCTGTTCAGGAACTTTCCCCCTGTACTGATGTCTTCAAGGGTCTTCCCCAGTTTCTTTTCTATTAGCTTCAGAGTGTCTGGCTTTATGCGGACGTCCTTGATCCATTTGGAGTTGAGCTTAGTACAAGGAGATAATGATGGATCAATTTGCATTCTTCTGCATGCTAACCTCCAGTTGAACCAGCACCATTTGTTGAAAAGGCTATCTTTTTTCCATTGGATGTTTTCAGCTCCTGTGTCGAGGATCAAGTGGCCAAAGGTGTGTGGGTTCATTTCTGGATCTTCAATCCTGTTCCATTGAATTGCTTGCCTGTCACTGTACCAATACCATGCTGTTTTTAACACTATTGCTCTGTAGTATTTCTTGAGGTCAGGGATACTGATTTCCCCAGAATTTCTTTTGTTGTTGAGAATAGTTTTAGCTATCCTGGGTTTTTTGTTATTCTAGATGAATTTGAGAATTGCTCTTTCTAACTCTATGAAGAACTGAGTTGGGATTTTGATGGGTATTGTGTTGAATCTGTATATTGCTTTTGGCAAAATGGCCATTTTAACTATATTAATCCTGCCAATCCATGAGCATGGGAGATTTTTTCCATTTTCTGAACCCACGCACCTATGGCCACTTGATCCTCCACAAAGGAGCTGAAAACATCCAGTGGAAAAAAAACATAGCCTTTTCAACAAATGGTGCTGGTTCAACTAGAGGTCAGCATGCAGAAGAATGAGAATTAATCCATCCTTATCTCCTTGTACTAAGCTCAACTCCAAATGGATCAAGGACGTCCACATAAAGCCAGACACTCTGAAGCTAATAGAAAAGAAACTGGGGAAGACCCTTGAGGACATCGGTAGAGGGGGAAAGTTCATGAACAAAACACCAATAGCGTATGCTCTAAGATCAAGAATAGACAAATTACATAGAATTTAAAATCATAAAGTTACAAAGTTTCAATAAGGCAATGGACACCATCAAAAGGACAAATCGGCAACCAACAAATTGGGAAAAGATCTTCACCAAACCTACATCAGATAGAGGGCTAATATCCAATATATACAAAGAACTCAAGAAGTTAGACTCCAGAAAACCAAATAACACTATTACAAATTGGGGTACAGAGCTAAACAAAGAATTTTGACCTGAAGAACTTCGGATGGCTGAGAAACACCTTAAAAAATGCTCAACTTCATTAGGGAAATGCAAATCAAAACAACCCTGAGATTTCACCTTACACCAGTCAGAATGGCTCAGATTAAAAATTCAGGAGACAGCAGGTGTTGGTGAGGATGGAGAAAGAGGAATCCCTCCACTGCTGGTGGGGTTGCAAATTGGTACAACCACTGTGGAAATCAGTCTGGCGATTCCTCAGAAAACTGGGCAAGTCACTTCCGGAGGATCCTGCTATACCACTCCCGGGCATATATCCAGAGGATTCCCCAGCATGTAATAAGGATACATACTCCACTATGTTCATAGCAGCCCTATTTATAATAGCCAGAAACTGGAAAGCACCCAGGTATCCCTCAAAGGAAGAATGGATGCAAAAAATGTAAATGAATATATACTCAATGGAGTATTATTCAGCCATTAGAAATAATGAATTCATTAAATTCTTAGACAAATGGATGGAGTTGGAGAACATCATACTAAGTGAGGTAACCCAGTCTCAAAAGATCAATGGTATGCACTCACTAATAGGTGGATATCAGCATAGAAAATTGGAATACCCAAGACATAATCCACACATCAAATGAGGTACAAGAAGAATGGAGGAGTGGCCCCTGGTTCTGGAAAGACTCAGTGTAGCAGTATAGGGCAAAACCAGAACAGGGAAGTGGGAAGGGGTGGGTGGGAGAACAGGGGGAGGGAAGGGGGCTTATGTGACTTTTGGGGAGTGGGGGGCCTGAAAAGGGGAACTCATTTGAAATGTAAATAAATAATATACCAAATAAAAAAAAGATAAAAGATTTATATAATGAAAAAAATAAAACGGAACACAGATTTTCAAAAAAAAAAAAAAAGATGGAAAAGTGGATCACTTTCAGATCAGTCTGATAGGGTTCCCTACTGCCTGAGCTGTTAATAGGAGCTCAACTTTGTAATGGGATTATGATAGACTCACTAGAAAACAATGACTCTGCTTTACAAATTTATCATTTAAAATTATTCCTTCTTAAAACTTTGCCAATCTGTCAGGATAGTAAAAACAAAAACAAAAACAAAAAATATGCATGTTCCAGGCTTCTTGAGGACTGGAAAATTTCAATTCTCCCCCCAAGAGAATCTATGTAAACTCATTGCAATTGTGTCTCCTATAAACTGGCTTTGGTTAATGATAACTTTGATGGGACTATAATTTACTGTTGTTTTAGTAACTATATATCTATTTCCAGAAAACCAGGTTACCTAGATGTTTATGAGTCAGAGGTCTTTGTGACATGCTAAAGGGAAGATCTATTTGCTGGGGTTATCTTATCTTTACCTCCTGTATCACCCATAGCCAGAGGCTGTTCCTGTGTGTGTGTGTGTGTGTGTGTGTGTGTGTGTGTGTGAAATTCTTCACTTTCTAACTGGATTGGAGGGTAGGAGAAAAAGACACATTGAACTCATCATTTCTAGAATGGTGGAAGAGTAGTCTGGAAGATGTGGCAAGGGTAATTATATGTTCTGTGGTGGGTAAGAACTGAAAACAGTGTGAATAGAAGTGGTGAGGGAGAAAAGGGTGGTTTGAAGCTATAGAGTATAAAGAGCTAGGCAGCTACATTGATGCCAGAATTTCTGGAAGCCTACTAACCAGCTTGGATGACTTTATCGATACAAGGGAAAGCTAGTGAAAAGATTCAACCAAGGGACTTTCTACATTTTCTTCTCTTTCTTTCTTCCTTCCTTCCTTCTTTCCTTCTTTCCTTCCTTCCTTCCTTCCTTCTTTCCTTCTTTCCTTCCTTCCTTCCTTCTTTCCTTCCTTCCTTCCTTCCTTCCTTCCTTCCTTCCTTCCTTCCTTCCTTCCTTTCTTTCTTTCTTTCTTTTCTTTCTTTCTTTCTTTCTTTCTTTCTTTCTTTCTTTCTTTCTTTCTTTCTTTCTTTCTTCTTTCTTTCTTTCTTTTTGATATTTTGGTTTTAAAATATCACATTGGTACAGGGAGCCAGGTTGGGCAGTATACAAATAACAGCAAGAGCCCAATTTGAGGATGATTGTAGTAACCTTGCCAAGAGATACTGCTAACCTGGAGATGGGTCATCGCTATAGAGATGAGGAAAAGCAAGAAGCAGAAAATGTTCAAAGTAGAAGAGATAAGATGATGGAAGGGAAAGACCTGCAGGAGGGTGAAGGAAAGCAGAGCCAAGCATGACTAAGATTTCTGGTTTGAAAAATCAGGCCGAGGAAAGATGACACCATCTAGTCTGATGTCAGTGATAGGGAAAGGATAGGTGGGAAACCCTAAACATGAGGTGTGGCTGGGATATCATAGTTAGGATTTCAAGCAAGCAGTATTGGAATACATGCTAGAAGCCCAGAGGAAGCCAGTCATAGGTGTTTCTAGAATTTCACTGAAAAGAGAAATGAATTAAGGGTACAGGAATAGGGGCATGAACCTGGAAAGTATGTGGGGGTAAGAACAGGTATGGAGGAAGGAGAGAGGTGAGGCTCAGTAGCATAGAAGTCTGGGCAAAAGAAATGCAGTATGCCACATGTTCACACTATCTGTGATATAGATTTTGTTATTTTCCCCTCTCCCTTCATCCTTCAAATTTCAAGTTCCGTGTTTGTCATTCTGGCTGTTTTCAATCACAGAGCTAGATTTTGACTATCACTCATTATTTTGCAGGTGCTCCAAGGAGAAAAAAAAACTACACCTTTCCTTATAGCTGCAGAAAAGCAAATTCTGTTTTGCATCATAACACTTTTGAGTGAGGATTTATGGCAATGGAGTCTTCTAAGACACACTGAACATCATCTAGATTATTCATAATACCAAGTACCATGCAAACAGTTGGTACACTTTTATGTCATGCTGGATGGACTAAGGGATGTACAGGTAGCTAATGTCTTAGTAACTATTATATTGCTATGAAGAGACACCATGACCAATTTATAAAAGAAAGCATTTAACTAGGGTCTTGTTAACCACAGCTTCAGAGGATTAGTCGGTGACCATCATGGTGGGATGGTGGGGAACATAGTGACAGACAGACATGGTGCTGGAGAAGAAGCTAAGCACTTCTGTCTGTGTCTGATCTGAAAGGGAGGGAGTGAGAGAGGGAGACACACACACACACACACACACACAGAGAGAGAGAGAGAGAGAGAGAGAGAGAGAGAGAGAGAGACAGAGAGAGAGAGAGAGAGAGAGAGAGAGAGAGAGAGAGAGAGAGAGAACAAGGATGCATCTCCTCCAGAAAATCCATACCTCATAATCCTTTCTAAACATTCCACTAACTAGGAACTAGTCAAATATATGAGTCTTTGGAAGCCATTATTATTCAAACCACCACCACATCTGCTACACATTATTTCTTGGTGTGTCTGTGAGGGAGTTTTTAGATGAGATTAGCATCTGGATGTGAAGACTGAGCAACAAAGGTTGCACTGTCCACTCTCAGGGATAAAGATCCTCTGTGATTGGGAGATAATGAAAAGAAAAATGCCTGCCCCCTCATACTCAGGACACAACCTGTCAGAACATATACTGCTTCTTCCCCAAATAGTTCCTATCTGTTGCCGGTTGGAGCTATGAATGTAGAAGCAACAGTTATGAAGGGGAGAATGTAAATCTTGAGCTTTATCTTCTGGGCCATAGTGAAGCATCCAAGGTGCTTATATTCTATGAATGAAGTCTCTGGACTCAGACTCTGCCATGTCGTGACAGTGCCTCACTTCCCACTTTTATGAGTGATGGTTGATTCTGGTATTACCCTCATGGAGGCATTGCAAGGCTTCAGTGAGTGAATGTCTGAAAATCCGAAAGCAGCATCATCTTAGAGGTAGAGGCTTCTCTTGTTTTTTCCTAGTTCTTCCATGTGGTTTTCAGGAGCTTAGTTCTTCCATTGTCTTTATCCACTGTCAGAGTAAAAACAATGGAGAAAGAGGGCCTCTCCAGTTTCTCACAGAGAAGAGCCCCATCTTGGAAGCATCAAATATGGCCCCTGCTTTTGATAAAACTCACAGCCTCTGTGTTCTAACACAGGATGATCAAAGTTGTTGCTTTCTGAGATGCTGAGAATGTGTGTGGGACCACTATTGTCTTTGACAGTATCTGTGATTGTGTATCAGTACCTGACTACCTTTGTAAGGCCTTTGTTCAGGAAATTATATTAATACATTCCTCATACAAAAAACAGCAGTGAAATGGCACATGTCACTCCATATATGAAGCTCCAGTGAGGTTTATTGGAATGAGTAAAACCACAAGGTCGTGATTGGCTCCTGGAGTGGTAAGAAAAGTATTAGACAGAAAAAAATCCTCCCACAATATATGGAGATCTAAACATGTGGCCTTAAAGGAAGAAGAGGATTCTCTTTGAAGCCTGGAGAGAAGCTTCTTTAAAAATGAACCAGGAAAGGAGAAATCATTTGAAACATAAATAAAGAATATATCAAATTAAAAAAAGAATGTAACTAACTAATAGTTGACCAACACTAATGGATGCTTTTTGTGTGTGTGTGCGTGCTTTCGTTTTGACTTTTTAAAATTTTACACACATGTGCACACACACAGAGAGGGGGAGGAGGAGGGAGAAGAAAAGAAAGGGAGAGGGAGAGGAAGAAGAAGAGGGAGACAGAAAGCCTGCACATCAACCTAAGAGGGGTTAGCAAGGGCACTGGGGACTTTTCAGAAAGCAGCCTTCATCTCCAGCCAAAATCCTGGAGCAGTCTCCTTGGGCAGAATGTATCTAATCCCAAGAACGAAGGTTTGACTTTTTATAACCTTTTGGGGAGGTGAGAAATTTCACATCATGTGCTTAGTTTAGCACAGGGTATGTAAGGAAGAGCATGGAGGAGCTAGATGCTGGTTAGGATCCTAAATCAGGGGATACTATTTGGTCCCAGGATAGACTGCTTCTTGACTCTGGATCCCGGGAAGAGGTGCAGGGAGGCATGGCCTGGTCAGGCTGTGGCATCAGAACAAAGATGCAGGCCTGCATTCTTTTTTTTTTTTTTTTTTTTTTTTTTTTTTTTTTTTTTTTTTTTTTTTTTGTCTTTTTTTTTATTTGATATAATTTATTTACATTTCAAATGATTTCCCCTTTTCTAGCCCCCCCCCCACTCCCCGAAAGTCCCGTAAGCCCCCTTCTCTTCCCCTGTCCTCCCTCCCACCCCTTCCCAGTTCCCCGTTCTGGTTTTGCCAAATACTGTTTCACTGAGTCTTTCCAGAACCAGGGACCACTCCTGCTTTCTTCTTGTATCTCATTTGATGTGTGGATTATGTTTTGGGTATTCCAGTTTTCTAGGTTAATAACCACTTATTAGTGAGTGCATACCATGATTCACCTTTTGAGTCTGGGTTAACTCACTTAGTATGATGTTCTCTAGCTCCATCCATTTGCCTAAGAATTTCATGAATTCATTGTTTCTAATGGCTGAATAGTACTCCATTGTGTAGATATACCACATTTTTTGTATCCACTCTTCTGTTGAGGGATACCTGTGTTCTTTCCAGCATCTGGCAATTATAAATAGGGCTGCTATGAACATAGTAGAGCATGTATCCTTATTACATGGTGGGGAATCCTCTGGGTATATGCCCAGGAGTGGTATAGCAGGATCTTCTGGAAGTGAGGTGCCCAGTTTTCGGAGGAACCGCCAGACTGCTTTCCAGAGTGGTTGTACCAATTTGCAACCCCACCAGCAGTGGAGGAGTGTTCCTCTTTCTCCGCACCCTCTCCAACACCTGCTGTCTCCTGAATTTTTAATCTTAGCCATTCTGACTGGTGTAAGATGAAATCTTAGGGTTGTTTTGATTTGCATTTCCCTAATGACTAATGAAGTGGAGCATTTTTTAAGATGCTTCTCCGCCATCCGAAGTTCTTCAGGTGAGAATTCTTTGTTTAACTCTGTACCCCATTTTTTAATAGGGTTGTTCGGTTTTCTGGAGTCTAACTTCTTGAGTTCTTTATATATATTGGATATTAGCCCTCTATCTGATGTAGGATTGGTGAAGATCTTTTCCCAATTTGTTGGTTGCCGATCTGTCCTCTTGATGGTGTCCTTTGCCTTACAGAAACTCTGTAACCTTATGAGGTCCCATTTGTCAATTCTTGCTCTTAGAGCATACGCTATTGGTGTTCTGTTCAGAAACTTTCTCCCTGTACCGATGTCCTCAAGGGTCTTCCCCAGTTTCTTTTCTATTAGCTTCAGAGTGTCTGGCTTTATGTGGAGGTCCTTGATCCATTTGGATTTGAGCTTAGTACAAGGAGACAAGGATGGATCAATTCGCATTCTTCTGCATGCTGACCTCCAGTTGAACCAGCACCATTTGTTGAAAAGGCTATCTTTTTTCCATTGGATGTTTTCAGCCTCTTTGTCGAGGATCAAGTGGCCATAGGTGTGTGGGTTCATTTCTGGATCTTCAATCCTGTTCCATTGATCCTCCTGCCTGTCACTGTACCAATACCATGCAGTTTTTAACACTATTGCTCTGTAGTATTGCTTGAGGTCAGGGATACTGATTCCCCCAGATTTTCTTTTGTTGCTGAGAATAGTTTTAGCTATCCTGGGTTTTTTGTTGTTCCAGATGAATTTGATAATTGCTCTTTCTAACTCTGTGAAGAATTGAGTTGGGATTTTGATGGGTATTGCATTGAATCTGTATAGTGCTTTAGGCAAAATGCAGGCCTGCATTCTAACATACACCACATAGAGGTCAGTCTCCAGGGATGGGTGTGGATGCATTGCAGTATTTGCGTTGGATACAAGAACCCCTAGGAATGATTCCTAGAACCATAAAAAAAAAAGAAGATTAAAAAAATATAAGGAGCAATCTTTTCTGATGTCTAGCAACTTCACACTGTGAACTACACAATGACCGCATATTAATTCAAAATGAAATGTGTAGTAAATCTGAGGTATTTCTAGCAGCATTAGCCTATGTTGTATAATGCAATGTTTGCAGCTTTGGCTCTGAACAAACCTGTTCCTTTTGTACTGTGCATGCCATTATAACACCTAAAAACAACACCTGCCCCAGACACCTTGGCTCAGAGCAGAGTCTACTGTATGTTAGGAATTGCAGTATTTTATTGACTACACAGTTTTCCACTGTTATAGAAGCATCATACTTTAATTGTGGGAAGCAAAGCCTTTTAATATGTTCCTGCTGTCATTCTTCAGCAAGTAAGTAATCAGATTTATGTGACTGTTTTCTTGTGTTAGAATGTTAAATTAAAAGAAAAAAAAAAACAAAACCCTTGTTTGAGGACTTGCTTTGAGTTTCACAAAAATAAGTTAAATGCATTTTGGCTTGGGTTAAGGTCAGACTGTACCAGTTTATGAACTGGCTTATGAGCATACTGCTGACACTGTGTAGTACCATACACAAAGCAGCCTTCCCAGCATTGATGGCTGCCAAATCAAAGTTTCAATCCATTCTAATGAACGGTGAAGGTGCCGTGCACCCCGCAGCATCAAATGTTCACCCCAGGAGCTAGGCAGTAATACAACAGCAAGCAGCATCCGTGCCTTATTAATGTGCACATTTCCTTTAATCTTTCAAAAGTATATGGACTATATTCATAAATTTTTGAAATGCATACATATAGTTATACACACAGAAAGAATTGTTTTTGAGACATATTTCCCTACGACCTATTGCCTGTAGATATTAAATTTGTGTATTTATTTTACAGACCTACTTACGTGGGATTTCATGAAAATGTCTCCAGTGAAAAGGGGTTACAGGGAAAACATGTTTCAGCAGCTGTTGCCATGGATACGTTATTGCTGAGAAAAAAAAAGGACAAAAATTAAAGAGTGTGAGAAGAACTATGAGACTATTTGGAAGGAGTGAAGAACTCTGGGAGAGGGTATTGGGAAAGGAGGACAACATTTATAATGTAGAATAAATAAAAAATTTAATAAAAAAAACCTAATTGAAAGATTTTTTTCTGAAACAAATGCAAAGTTTAGGGGGCGCTTTTTAATGTGTGGAAAAAAAAATGGTGGCTCCTGTGGTTAGCCTTCAAGTTGGAGTCTGCTGGCTTTTGATTGGTGCATTGATTCTTGATGGGATCTGACATAGCCGGAAATGTACAAAAGTAGTCATAACACAATCGAATGAAAAAAAGCCTCCCCCAAATCTGACACCTTTGCAACTAGGATGGCTCAAAACTTTTCTTTCAAAACTGTTCACAGGAGCTGTTTATCTCAAAAGCAAAGACAGGCTGATCTGCATTCTGCAGCCGACTGCCTGGAGCCTCTGTAGTGTGAAGATTTGAAATTGACTTTCTCCCTTGAGGGTGTTCCTTGCAAGCAGGAGGGGAAAGAAAAGTCAGCTAAGCCAGGACATCTTTAAAGATCTTCTCTCTGAAGCAAGATACAAACCATGCTCTTTAAACAATGTATTTCCAATCTTCTGAGGTGTGACCTTACCTACTTTGAGTGAATACCAATGAAATCAATGCTCCCTTGTGGGAGAAACAGAACCTCTGGGGCTCCCACGAAGACAAGAAAGGAATATATGAAGGAAACAATAGTCTTTCCTGAGTTCTTGGCAATTTTGCTAATTCTATGGATGGGGAGAAGGGAGGAGTTAATCAGACATTAACCTTGGGATTCACAAAACTTTAGACTCTGACCATAATATTCATTCAGAGGTTTCTGGACAGAAGTATACTCCATTTTCATCAGGAGGACTGGCCTTCACACATGATCTATTATATTTATATTTTACCAGCAAGTCCTTGTAAAGGAGCAGTATAGGACAGGAATAACCAGGTTCAAGTCTGATTGTCATTGGTGGAGCTTAGTGCTTTAACCTTCCTGAATCTTTTTCCTTTTAAGTAAAAAAAAAAAAAAAAAAAAAAAAAAAAAAAACAGTGAAGAGTTTCACTGTTAATTTCACAGATAATTAAAAGAATATATGATAATCAATACAGTGTAGGCACTTGTTTGTTGTAAAGATATAATCTTTGTTTTCTCTGTCCCTGGCTCTCCTGATTTTTCCTGTGTGCCACTTTATCACACTTATGACAAACTTTCCCTTGGACCTTGCAGTTTTTCTTCTGGATGATGATCAGTTACTTTTCATTATTTCTCTAAGTGTGTCTGTTATTTATGTTAGAGAAATTTTGGTATAACAATACTGACTTATTTTCCTTTTAGAGTGGGCTAATTATTTGAGTGCTTAATGTTTTGTTTGCTGTAAATTTTGGGGCAGATTTTTTTTTTAGCTGCATTTCTCTTTTCTTTTCTTTTTTTAAAATTATTTATTCTTCTCTCATAAATTTTACCCTGACCACTGTTTCCCCTTTCTCCATTCCTCCCAGTCTGATCTGCAGTATGCGAGGTGAATAAACTTACTTTGTGTGATGAAGGAAAGAATACAAGGAGAAGACCATTTGAGGGAGATGCTGTAAATTCAAGTTTTACCCTCAGCTGCAGTTGACACAAACAGGATTGCCAATGCTTGTTGTCAACTATGTATGAGAACTCATTACAATGAAACTTCATAGGACCAAGGACCTCTCCTCCCATTGATGCCTGACAAGGCCATCCTCTGTTACATATGCAGCCATTGTGTGTACTTGTTGGTGGGTGATTTAGTTCCCAGGAGCTCTGGGGTCTAGTTGGTTGATATTGTTGTTCTTCCTATGGAGTTGCAAACTCCATTAGCTCCTCCAGTCCTTTCTCTAACTCTTCCTTTGGGGGACCCTGCACTCAGTGCAATGGTTGGCTGTGAGCATCTGACTCTGTATTTGTAAGGCTCTGGCAGGGCCTCTCAGGAGTCAGCTATATCAGGCTCCTTTCAGCAAGTGTTTCTCGGCATCCACAATAATGTCAGGATTTGGTGACTGTATCTGTGATGAATCCCCAGGTGGCACAATCTGTGGAAGGCCTCTCCTTCAGTCTCTGCTCTGCACTTTGTCTCCATATTTGCTCCCATGAATATTTTGTTTGCCCTTCTAAGAAAGACAGAAGCACTGACACTTTGGTCTTCCTTTTTCTTGAGTTTAATGTGGTCTGTGAATCGTATCTTGGTTATTCGAAGCTTTTGGGCTACTATCTACTTATCAGTGAGTGCAAGAATACCCTCATAGAAGCAAGGGGAGCGAGGATGGGATAGGGGGTATATTCAAGATAATACTTGAAATGCAAATAAATTTAAAAAAAGGAAAAAGAAAGAACTCACTTCATGTTGTGTCTTCTTCAATTTAGTGCTAATATTGGCTCATCCTTCAGCTGCCTGGACCACATCCTTAAGTAGGACTTTCTAAGTGATGCTTTGTAGACTGCACCCAAGCACAGCTTTATGCTCCCTTTATAGAGAGGCAGTGGTTTGGATAGCAAATTTTGGGTTTTGTTTGTATTCTCTCTTCAAAATAAAATTTAGTGTTAACACTGGATCCAGGTTAGTTTTCATTCACTGAGTAATCGGCATGCTTTGGCTTCTATGAATTCTTTACTATTTTTAAAAATCTTTTTAATTCCCAGATATTTGTCATGATGCTTGCAGTTTACAGGCCTCTATTAATTTTTCCTGGGACAGTATACACACATTCAACCTTCACTCTCATACTTCTTTTTAAAATTATGATAATATATATTTGATTATATCTTTAATTATTGATGTTTTAGCACTAGACACATTCCCCTATGGGTTCTGAGTTTACCTAGAAAAATAGTAAACTCAATTTTAGTGGCTCAAGAATATTCTATTGAATATATATAATAAGAAATATATATATCATAATGTACTGTTTAGAGAATACTTTCAAAGAAACACAGTATATAGGGATTAGAGAGACACTGTTTCCCTAACAAGTTGAAAAATAAATTTTCTAAATTAAAGTTGAAAGCAAAGGCCCTGTGGCTTGTTCCTGTTTAGTTATTGAGGAGGTGGAGTATAATCCTAGATGTGTGGCCCTAACCTGGGTAAAGCTTAAGAGACTTCTGCTCCATAAGACATACAGAAGAAGAAGAAGAAGAAGAAGAAGAAGAAGAAGAAGAAGAAGAAGAAGAAGAAGAAGAAGAAGAAGAAGAAGAAGAAGAAGAAGACCCAGTCAACAAATAGGAGAAGGGAAAATTTATTTCATTTTCCTCTTGAGGGGTCATTCTGAAGGAAATCGTATGTTCACCAAACACGAAAGCTGTGAACAAAGGGATCATGTTGAGATGCTTGACTATTGCAACTTTATTGGAAGGATTCTGTAGTTCTTTCTCCTGTGAAATGTGTTCAGACTGTGAAATGCATTCAGAACATTGCCAGGAAGACTTGTACCCTGAACAGGAGGAGCCTGTAAATTCGGATGGTTGGTTACTATACAACCAAATGGCCCAGTCCTTTCAAGCCATGTGTATGATTTACTTTGCTAAAATTAAGAACAGCAAGTCGAAAAGAACTCAGCCTGTTAAGCCATCTGCATGTTGCAAAAAGGAAAAGAAAATGCTTGCCATAAAACAGATATGGCAACTGAAAGGCCTGTGGGGAGTTGTTTTAGAAGGTTAGAAGTGGTGGGAATTCTTGCCCCTATAGGAATGCATATAAAGAGAGTGGCAGCAGATTGGGGCAGGTGTGATTGGGGGAGGGGCAGAGGGAAATGGACTTGATTGCAGATGCCTTTTGCGAGAGATTTTTCTGAAAACATTTGAAAACAAAATCACTTTTCCAGGTTGCAATGTAGGGTCACTTTTGGAGGTCTCACATACCTTTTTATATTTGTTCATGTCAACTATTTACCTGAGTACTCATTCATTCACTTACTCTAGTGACTCCTCTCTCTCTCTCTCCCTCTCCCTCCGTTCTTCTCTCCCTCTCTTCCCCCCTCTCTTTACATCCTAATTGCTGTCCTCTCCAGTGCTACCTCCTCAGTAAGTCCTCCCTCCGATTTTTCCCTCCCGTTCTACTCTGAGATGGTTTCCTTCCATCCTCCTGTCCATGTACATCAAGTCTCTGCAGGGTTAGGTGCATCCTCTACCACTGAGGCCAGACAAGGTAGTCCTGTTGGGGAATGCATTCCACAGTCAGGTGACAGCTTTAGGGACAGCCCCTGATTCAGTTGTTTGGGGACCAACATGGAGACTGAGTTGCACATCTGTGTCTATGCTCCTATACTACATGCAAAGAAATACTGGGTGATGAGATTACAAAACACAGCCACCTTTCATGTCGGTTGTTCTCCCAAGGGCAAGATTGGCATGAAAAATAAAACACCAGCATCTTTCCTCGCTTTCATTGAAGTTGCTTTTTACTCTCTCCTGAAATAAGAGACATAGAATTGAGGTACTTAATAGTGTTTATAATGATAAATTGAATTTGAAATTAAAATGGTAAAACCAAACTGGAACTTCTCTGCAATAGAGACAGCCCTGGAGGTAGAACATTGAGTCTTGAGAGAATTAGAAAGCTGAAAGATCAAGACAAAGAAAAAAATCCTATGAGGTTCAGCTCCAAGCTGAGGACTCCAGGAAAGCAAATGGATATAAAATAAATTCAGATACAATCAGGTATGGCAACACATGCCTATAATAGACAGCTCTTGGAAGTCTGAGGCTGGAGAATCATGACTTCTAAGCCAGCTTGTGCTGCATAGCAAGATCCCACCTCAAAAACAAACAAAAAAACCCCCCTCAATCTAACAAATACAAAACAAAAACCAAACAATACAATCATGAATATTTTGCTTCATTTCTACTAAATTTCTTCACTATCATCCCACTTATATCATATATGTATGTATATACATATGTATAAATAAATACATACATATATATATCACAAATGTACACACATACACATTGAATGAGAGAAACCTATATGTACATACATGTACATAAATGAAAATTTCCCTGTGGTTCATTCCTACCTCATTCCCATTCTTTCAGTCTCCTCTTTGCTCCCTTTTCTTAGTTCCTTCTTTGCCCTCTTAAAAAAAATGGTACTATTCTGTCCTTGCTATGTCTTTAGTTTAGATCATCTAACCTTTTTAATATAGTATCTATACATCTGAAAGTTTACTATATTTTTAAAGACCATTCTTTCAAAAATTTTTTTAAATCAAACTCTATTTATTAAGTTCAAGATTTTTTTAATTTAATGTTTTTTATTTTGGAGACCTTTCAAAGTGGTCCCGTAGCGATTAGACAGGAGCATCGGAGTGTTTCTGTGGCTCACTTGGTCCCCTCAGTGTGGCAATTCCTGATGGAGTCTTCCCTTTCTTACACTTGACCCTTACATTGTGCCCTTTGCTTGCTGTGTAGGAGCAAGACTACCTTGCTTCCTCTACAGCATAGTTCTCCACCATTCTGCTGGGGCAGGTGAAATGCAGATTGGTTATAAGTAGCTTATTTTAAATAGTCCTTTTGCTTTTAATGTCATGACCCGTCCATTCTCAGAGGATGCAATTCCAGCTACTCTATGGATTCTGCAGAACATATCTGGTTCCTCTCTCACATTTACTGCTGACATAGGATTGAGCTGTCTTTTGATTCTTTACTCTGTTTCCACTTATCCAGAGTTCAATTTTTTTATTGATGGGGTTATGTCTTTCATGCTTGGTTTTGTAATCTTTAAAAAGCTTTTTTTTGTTACATTCAGTGCTGTTTTGCAAAGGAATAAAATAAGTGAGATTTACCCAAATTTATGATTTTCCTAATTACTTAAAATGTATCACCAACAGCTCAAAACACAGGAGTTTAAAATGCAACTAAACCATCCATATACATAGAAGAATATGCATACTTGGAATCAACTTATTCATAGTCTGAGCTGTTAGATGATGTTATTTGATGACTAATTTCATTAAATTCTCTGTAAACTTACAGGCATTAACTTGCAATGTTTCTGTTTAAAAACTGAGATCTTCCTTCTGGTTTGAGCCAGTGACCTGAGCAGACCTTGGGCACTAGCTCTGCACCCAATTCCACAACACTCAGAGGAAGTTGGACTCCCAGGTTCTTTAACATGCCTAGGATCATAGGTGCTCTAACACACACAGGATTATAGGATCATAGGATCAAAAGATATCAGGAGTTTGGACATACAAGGATTTCAGAATCCTAGAAGCAACTTGACTGCCAGGAGCTCTTACACCCAGGATCTCAGGATCACAGGATCACAGAGACATCTGGACTCCGAGGAGTTCTGATATAACCAAGACAACAGGAGGGACAGGCTCCAGTCAGAGACAGTGAGTTCAGGTAAAACTAGAGATAACCTGATGGCAAGAGGCAAACACAAGAACATAAGGGACAGAAACCAAGGTTACTTGGCATCATCAGAACCCAAGTCTCCAACCATGGCAAGTCCTGGATATCCCATCACACTGAAAAGCAAGATTCAGATTGAAAATCATTTCTCCTGATGATGATAGAGGACTTTACGAAGGATAAATAACCCCCTTAAAGAAATACGGGAGAAGGCGGTGGCGGCGGCGGCGGTGGCGGTGGCGGCAGTGCAGCAGTGGCTGGTCCAGCTGAAGGGCCATCAGCAGTGGAACCAAGGCGACACAGGGTCCAGTAAGGCCCTGCGCCCACGACCACTGACCTTTGCTGACCAGCCGGGCGGCAAGCAGCTGCGGTTGTGCGGCGCCTTTCCTGCACGGAAGCCACTTCAGAACTCGGCCTCCCTCCAGTCAGGAGAGGTGCATCCATCTTGGTTTCGGACTCCAGGGATCGGACAGACTGAGGTACACAAACATAATCCAAGGCCAACACCGTGGTGGTCTGAGCCCAATGGGCGTTGGCCTGCACCCAGGCCCTGGGCTGGTCGAGGGGCCATCGGGGTGCCAACCCAGCCAGGAGGTTTTTTGTCCAGGCCTGCGCGCACGCCGCCATTTTGCCTGCAGGACGACAGAGAGCTCTGGCGGGCAGACCTGTAACAGGCGTAGCCTGAGGCTAACAAAGCGGGGGTCTAGGCCCCAAAAGGCACAGGACTGACCCCAAGAACTGGGCGGCTTGGTGGGCCATCTGTGAGTCAACCTGCCCAGGAGGTTGTTAGCACAGCAGACTCTCCCAGCGCTTTCAGGGAGCGTGGGCGCGCACGCCCGCCATCCTAGTCACCTGGCGGACCCAATTAACAGTCATAGCCCTAGGGGAACTTTGCTCAGACCTTGGCCTCCCAGGCTTTTGCCTGGACTCAGGGCCTGGGCGGCCAGGCTAACCTTGTGTGCGCCAGCCCGGTTGGGAGATCGGCTGCCCAGTGGAGTGAGGAGAACACAGGGGAGGTCACAGCAGCATACACCGTCGGCGCTCCCTGGGGGTGCACACGGGCTCCATCTGGTCCACAGAAACAATCTGGGGCAAGGCCTCAGGCAGAAGCCCTCAGCTCAACTCTCTCCGCTTCCGGATCCAGATCAGCCTGGGCGGCAGCACCACATCTCCAGGTCCTGCAAGAGGCTAGCTGGGATTCCGGGCGGCGGGCTGGGAGAAGTCAGTGTGCTCCAGTGAATCCAGCGGGCCCCAGCGGGAGTCTTCGGGTGCCTACTTTGGGATCTGAACAGCCTGGGCAGCAGCACCCTGTCTACAAGCAGTGCAGGAGGTAAGCTGTGCACCAGAGGCCAACTGGGAAGGGGCAGCTTGCACTGGTGAGTCCAGCACTGACAAGACAATCTAACACCAGTGAGAACTAGATGGCAAAAGGCAAACGCAGGAACATTACTAACAGAAATCAAGGCAATATGGCAACTTCTGAACCCAATTCTCCTCTACCAACATGTCCTGGATACCCCATCACACCAGTAAAACAAGATTTGGATTTAAAATCACTGGTCATGATGCTGGTACAGGAACACATGAAGGACATACTTAAAGAAATTCAGGAGAAAATGGATCAAAAGTTAGAAGCCCTTGCAAGGGAAACACAAAAATCATTGAAAGAAATCCAGGAGAATACAAAAGCCAACAAGGAGGAAATGCAAAAAACACTTAAAGAAATACAGGAGAACTTTGGTCAACAGGCTGAGGTCATGAAAGACGAAACACAAAAATCTCTTAAAGAAATACAGGAGAACTTTGGTCAACAGGCTGAGGTCATGAAAGACGAAACACAAAAATCTCTTAAAGAATTACAGGAAAGCACAAACAAGCAAGTGAAGGAGCTAAGGAAAACCATCCAGGATCTAAAATCAGAAGTAGAAACAACTAAGAAAACTCAAAGGGAGACAACTTTGGAGATAGAAAGCCTTGGGAAGAAATCAGGGGACAGAGATGCAAATATCAACAAAAGAATACAAGAGATAGAAGAAAGAATCTCAGATGCTGAAGATTCCATAGAAACCATGGACTCAACAGTTAAAGAAAATGCAAAATGCAAAAAGCTTGTAACCCAAAATATCCAGGAAATCCAGGACACAATGAGAAGACCAAACCTAAGGATTATAGGCATAGATGAGAGTGAAGATTTACAACTTAAAGGGCCAGCAAATATCTTCAATAAAATTATGGAAGAAAACTTCCCTAACCTAAAGAGAGAGATGCCCATGAATATACAAGAAGCCTACAGAACTCCAAACAGACTGGACCAGAACAGAAATACTTCCCGTCACATAATAATCAAAACACCAAATGTACTAAACAAAGAAAGAATATTAAAGGCAGTAAGAGAAAAAGGCCAAGTAACATATAAAGGAAGACCTATCAGAATCACAGCAGACTTTTCACCTGAGACTATGAAGGCTAGAAGGTCCTGGGCAGATCTCATGCAGACTCTAAGAGAACACAAATGCCAACCAAAACTACTATATCCAGCAAAACTCTCAATCACCATAGATGGAGAAACTAAGATATTTCATGACAAAACCAAGTTTACCCAATATCTATCCACAAACCCAGCCCTACAAAGGATAGTAGGAGGAAAACACCAATACAAGGAGGGAAACTTCACCCTGGAAAAAGCAAGAAAGTAACCTTTCATCAAACCCAAAAGAAGTTAAGCAATAAAATTTAAAAAATAACGTCAAAAATGACAGGAAGTAACAATCACTATTCCTTAATATCTCTTAACATCAATGGACTCAATGCCCCAATAAAAAAACATAGACTAACAGACTGGATACGTAAACAGGACCCTACATTTTGCTGCTTACAGGAAACACACCTAAGGGTCAAAGACAAACACTACCTTAGAGTAAAAGGCTGGAAGACAATTTTACAAGCAAATGGTCTCAGGAAACAAGCTGGAGTAGCCATTTTAATATCAGATAAAATTGACTTTCAACCCAAAGTCATCAAAAGAGACCCTGAGGGACACTTCTTGCTGGTCAAAGGAAAAATACAACAAGAAGAACTCTCAATCCTGAACATCTATGCCCCAAATGTACGGGCACCCTCTTTTGTAAAAGAAACTTTATTAAAACTAAAAGCACACATTGCACCTAACACAATAATTGTGGGTGACTTCAACACTGCACTTTCCTCAATGGACCGATCAGGAAAACAGAAACTAAACAGGGACACAATGAAACTAATTGAAGCTTTGGACCAATTAGATTTAACAGATATATATAGAACATTCTATCCTAAAACAAAAGAATATACCTTTTTCTCAGCACCTCATGGTACCTTCTCCAAAATCGACCATATAATTGGTCACAAGACAGACCTCAACAAATATAAGAAGATCGAACTAATCCCATGCCTCCTATCTGATCACTATGGAGTAAAAGTGGTCTTCAATAGCAACAGAAACAACAGAAAGCCCACATACACGTGGAAACTGAACAATACTCTACTCAATGATACCTTGGTCAAGGAAGAAATAAAGAAAGAAATTAAAGACTTTTTAGAACACAATGAAAATGAAAACACAACATACCCAAATCTATGGGACACAATGAAAGCAGTGCTAAGAGGAAAACTCATAGCCCTGAGTGCCTCCAAAAAGAAAATGGAGAGAGCATACATTACCAGCTTAATGACACACCTGAAAGCCCTGGAACAAAAAGAAGCTATTTCGCCCAGGAGGAGTAGAAGGCAGGAAATCATCAAACTCAGGGCCGAAATCAATCAAGTAGAAACAAAGAGAACCATACAAAAAATCAACAATACCAGGAGCTGGTTCTTTGAGAAAATCAACAAGATAGATAAACCCTTAGCCAGAATGACCAAAGGGCACAGAGAAAGTATCCAAATTAACAAACTTAGAAATGAAAAGGGAGATATAACAACAGAAACTGAGGAAATCCAAAAAATCATCAGATCCTACTACAAGAGCCTATACTCAACACAACTGGAGAATCTGGAGGAAATGGACAATTTCCTTGACAGATACCAAATACCAAAATTAAATCAGGACCAACTAGACCATCTAAACAGTCCCATAATGCCTAAAGAAATAGAAGGAGTCATAGAAAGTCTTCCAACCAAAAAAAGCACAGGACCAGATGGCTTCAGTGCAGAATTCTACCAGACCTTCAAAGAAGAGTTAACACCAATACTCTTCAAACTATTCCACAAAATAGAAACAGAAGGAACACTACCCAATTCCTTCTACGAAGCCACAATTACGCTGTCTTTTTTTTTATTTGATATAATTTATTTACATTTCAAATGATTTCCCCTTTTCTAGCCCCCCCCCCACTCCCCGAAAGTCCCGTAAGCCCCCTTCTCTTCCCCTGTCCTCCCTCCCACCCCTTCCCAGTTCCCCGTTCTGGTTTTGCCAAATACTGTTTCACTGAGTCTTTCCAGAACCAGGGACCACTCCTGCTTTCTTCTTGTATCTCATTTGATGTGTGGATTATGTTTTGGGTATTCCAGTTTTCTAGGTTAATAACCACTTATTAGTGAGTGCATACCATGATTCACCTTTTGAGTCTGGGTTACCTCACTTAGTATGATGTTCTCTAGCTCCATCCATTTGCCTAAGAATTTCATGAATTCATTGTTTCTAATGGCTGAATAGTACTCCATTGTGTAGATATACCACATTTTTTGTATCCACTCTTCTGTTGAGGGATACCTGGGTTCTTTCCAGCATCTGGCAATTATAAATAGGGCTGCTATGAACATAGTAGAGCATGTATCCTTATTACATGGTGGGGAATCCTCTGGGTATATGCCCAGGAGTGGTATAGCAGGATCTTCTGGAAGTGAGGTGCCCAGTTTTCGGAGGAACCGCCAGACGCGGAGAAGCATCTTAAAAAATGCTCAACATCATTAGTCATTAAGGAAATGCAAATCAAAACAACCCTGAGATTTCACCTTACACCAGTGAGAATGGCTAAGATTAAAAATTCAGGAGATAGCAGGTGTTGGAGAGGGTGTGGAGAAAGAGGAACACTCCTCCACTGCTGGTGGGGTTGCAAATTGGTACAACCACTCTGGAAATCAGTCTGATGGTTCCTCCGAAAACTGGGCACCTCACTTCCAGAAGATCCTGCTATACCACTCCTGGGCATATACCCAGAGGATTCCCCACCATGTGATAAGGATACATGCTCTACTATGCTCATAGCAGCCCTATTTATAATTGCCAGGTGTTGGAACGAACCCAGGTATCCCTCAACAGAAGAGTGGATGCAAAAAATGTGGGATATCTACACAATGGAGTACTATTCATCCATTAGAAACAACGAATTCATGAAATTCTTAGGTAAATGGATGGAGCTAGAGAACATCATACTAAGTGAGGTAACCCAGACTCAAAAGATGAATCATGGTATGCACTCACTAATAAGTGGATATTAACCTAGAAACCTAGATTATCCAAAACATAATCCACACATCAAATGAGGTACAAGAAGAAAGGAAGAGTGGCCCCTTGTTCTGGAAAGATTCAATGAAGCAGTATTCAGCAAAACCAGAACGGGGAAGTGGGAAGGGGTGGGTGGGAGGACAGGGGGAGAGAAGGGGGCTTACGGGACTCTTTGGGAGTGGGGAAATCATTTGAAATGTAAATAAAAAATATATCGAATAAAAAAAAGATTCAAAAAAAATAGTTCCACATTCAATCAACTTAGAATTATCTTTATGCCTATTACTTTATCTGTATAATTTCCATGAAAAATTTTAATTTAAAAAAAAATTAAAAAAAAAGAAAAAAAAAGAAAAAAGACACAATTATTGGAGGTAAAAAAAAAAAAAAAAAAAAAGAAATACGGGAGAACACAGGTAAACATGTAGAAGCCCTTAAACAGGAAACACAAAAATCCTTTAAAGAATTATAAGAAAACACAAGCAAACAGGTGAATGAATTGAACAAACCCATCCAGGATCTAAACATGGAAGTAGAAACAATAAAGAAATCACAAAGGGAGACTACCCTGGAGATAGAAAACCTAGAAAAGAGATCAGGAGTCATAGATGCAAGTATCAATAATAGCATACAAGAGATAGAACAGAGACTCTCAGGTGCAGAAGATGCCAAAGAAAACACTGACACAACAGTGAAATAAAATGCAAAAATCCAAAAGCTCCTAACCCAAAACATCCAGGAAATCCAGGACAAAATGAGAAGACAAAACCTAAGGTTAATAGGTATAGAAGAGAGTGAATATTTCCAATTTAAAGGGCCAGTACATATCTTCAACAAAATTATAGAATAAAACTTCCCTAACCAAAAGAAAGTGGTACCTATGAACATCCAAGAAGCTTATAGAACTCCAAATAGATTGAACCACAAAAGAAATTCTTCCAGTCACATAATAATCAAAATACCAAATGTAGTAAACAAAGAAAGATTATTAAAAGCAGTAAGGGAAAAAGGTCAAGTAACATATAAAGGCAGACCTATCAGAATTATATGAGACTTCTCTCTGGAGACTATGAAGACTAGAATATCCTGGGCAGATGTCATACAGACTCTAAGAGAATACAAATGCCAGCCTAGGCTACTATATCCATCAAAACTCTCAATTACCATAGACAGAGAAAACAAGATATTTCATGACACAACTAAATTTATACAACATCTTTCCACAAATTCAGTCCTACAAAGGATAATAGATGGAAAATAACAGGAGGGAAACTACACCCTAGCAAAAGCAATAAAGTAATCTTCTTTCAACAAACCCAAAAGAAGATAGCCACGCAAACATACTCCCATCTCTAACAACCAAAATAACGAAGTAAAAATCACTTTTCCTTAATATCTCTTAATATCAATGGACTCAATTCCCCAATAAAAAGCATAGACTAATAGACGAGATACATAAACAGGACCCAGCATTTTGCTGCATACAGGAAATGCACCAAAGTGTCAAAGATAGACAATACCTCAGAGTAAAAGGTTGGAAAACAATTTTCCAAGCAAATGGTCCCAAAAAATAAACTGGAGTAGCCATTCTAATATCGAATAAAATCAACTTTCAGCAAAAAGTTATCAAAAGAGATAAGGAAGGACACTTTGTACTGCTCAAAGGAAAAATCTACCAAGATGAACTCTCAATTCTGAACATCTATGCTCCAAATGCAAGGGAACCTACATTCATAAAAGAAACTTTACTAAAGCTCAAAGCACACACTGCATCTCACACAATAATAGTGGGAGACTTCACCACCCCACTTTCAGCAATGGACAGATCATAGAAACAGTAACTAAACAGAGACACAGTGAAGCTAACAAGTTATGGACCAAATGGATCTAACAGATATTTATAGAACATTTCATCCTAAAGCAAAAAGCTTCTTCTCAGCACCTCATGGAACTTTTTCCAAAATTGACCATATAATTGGTCATAAAACAGGCCTCAACAGATACAAGAAAACTGAGATAATCCCATGCACCCTATCTGATAACTAGACTAAGGTTGGTCTTAAAAAACAATAGAAAGCATACATATACATGGAAGTTGAACAACACTCTCCTCAATGATAAGTTGGTTAAGGAAGAAATAAAGACTTTTTAGAATTTAGTGAAAATGAAGGCACATCATACCCAAACTTATGTGACACAAAGAAAGCAATAGTAAGATGAAAACTCATAGCTTTAAGTGCCTCCAAACAAAAACTTGAGAGCGCTTACACTAGTAGCTTGACAGAGCACCTGAAGGCTCTAGAACAAGAAGAAGCAAATACACTCAATAGGAGTAGATGGCAGGAAACCCTCAAACTCAGGGCTGAAATCAACCAAATAGAAACAAAAAGAAATATACAAAGAATCAACATAGCCAGGAGATGGTTCTTTGAGAAAATCAATGAAGTAGATAAACCCTTAGCCAGACTAACCAGAGGACACAGAGACAGTAACCAAATTAATAAAACCAGAAATGAAAAGGAAGACATAACAACGGAAACTGTGGAAGTTCAAAAAACTTCAGATCCTATTACAAAAGCTTATACTCAACAAAATTGTAAAATCTGGATGAAATGGATAATATTCTAGATGGATACCAGGCTCCAAAGTTAAAACAGGAGCAGATACCATGCAGTTTTTAACACTATTGCTCTGTAGTATTGCTTGAGGTCAGGGATACTGATTCCCCCAGATTTTCTTTTATTGCTGAGAATAGTTTTAGCTATCCTGGGTTTTTTGTTGTTCCAGATGAATTTGATTATTGCTCTTTCTAACTCTGTGAAGAATTGAGTTGGGATTTTGATGGGTATTGCATTGAATCTGTATATTGCTTTTGGCAAAATGGCCATTTTAACTATATTGATTCTACCGATCCATGAGCATAGGAGGTTTTGCCATTTTTTGAGGTCTTCTTCCATTTCCTTCTTCAGAGTCTTGAAGTTCTTGTCATACAAATCTTTCACATGTTTGGTAAGAGTCACCCCAAGATACTTTATACTGTTTGTGGCTATTGTGAAGGGGTCATTTCCCTAATTTCTTTCTCAGCCTGCTTATCCTTTGAGTATAGGAAGGCCACTGATTTGCAAATGGAACAGGATTGAAGATCCAGAAATGAACCCACACACCTATGACCACTTGATCCTCGACAAAGAGGCTGAAACATCCAATGGAAAAAAGATAGCCTTTTCAACAAATGGTGCTGGTTCAACTGGAGGTCAGCATGCAGAAGAACGCGAATTGATCCTGCCTTGTCTCCTTGTACTAAGCTCAAATCCAAATGGATCAAGGACCTCCACATAAAGCCAGACACTCTGAAGCTAATAGAAAAGAAACTCGGGAAGACCCTTGAGGACATCGGTACAGGGAGAAAGTTTCTGAACAGAACACCAATAGCGTATGCTCTAAGAACAAGAATTGACAAATGGGACCTCATAAAATTACAAAGTTTCTGTAAGGCAAAGGACACCATCAAGAGGACAAATCGGCAACCAACAAATTGGGAAAAGATCTTCACCAATCCTACATCAGATAGAGGGCTAATATCTAATGTATATAAAGAACTCAAGAAGTTAGACTCCAGAAAACCGAACAACCCTATTAAAAAATGCGGTACAGAGTTAAACAAAGAATTCTCACCTGAAGAACTTCGGATGGCGGAGAAGCATCTTAAACAATGCTCAACTTCATTAGTCATTAGGGAAATGCAAATCAAAACAACCCTAAGATTTCATCTTACACCAGTCAGAATGGCTAAGATTAAAAATTCAGGAGACAGCAGGTGTTGGAGAGGGTGTGGAGAAAGAGGAACACTCCTCCACTGCTGGTGGGGTTGCAAATTGGTACAATCACTCTGGAAATCAGTCTGGCGGTTCCTCCGAAAACTGGGCACCTCACTTCCAGAAGATCCTGCTATACCACTCCTGGGCATATACCCAGAGGATTCCCCACCATGTAATAAGGATACATGCTCTACTATGTTCATAGCAGCCCTATTTATAATTGCCAGATGCTGGAAGGACCCAGGTATCCCTCAACAGAAGAGTGGATGCAAAAAATGTGGTATATCTACACAATGGAGTACTATTCAGCCATTAGAAACAATGAATTCATGAAATTCTTAGGCAAATGGATGGAGCTAGAGAACATCATACTAAGTGAGGTAACCCAGACTCAAAAGGTGAATCATGGTATGCACTCACTAATAAGTGGTTATTAACCTAGAAAACTGGAATACCCAAAACATAATCCACACATCAAATGAGGTACAAGAAGAAAGGAGGAGTGGCCCCTGGTTCTGGAAAGACTCAGTGAAACAGTATTCGGCAAAACCAGAATGGGGAAGTGGGAAGGGGTAGGTGGGAGGACAGGGGAAGAGAAGGGGGCTTACGGGACTTTCGGGGAGTGGGGGGGGGCTAGAAAATGGGAAATCATTTGAAATGTAAATAAATTATATCGAATAAAAAAAATTAAAAAAAAAAAAAACAGGAGCAGATATACCATCTAAATAGCCCCATTGCCTCGAAAGAAATAGAAGTAGTCATTAATAGTCTCCCAACCTAAAAAGCCCAGGATCAGATGGTTTTAGTGCAGAATTCTATCAGACCTTCAAAGAAGACCCAATACCAATACTCTTCAAATTATTCCACAAAATAGAAACAGTAGGAACACTACCAAATTCGTTCTATGCTGCCACAATTATGCTTATATCTAAACCACACAAAGACCATAGAAATAAAGAGAACTTGAGACCAATTTCCATTATGAACATTGATGCAAAAATACTCAATAAAATTCTTGCCAAATGAATACAACAACATATAAAAACAATCATCCATCATGATCAAGTAGGCTTTAAGCCAGGAATACAGGGGTGGTTCAATATATGTAAATCCATCAATGTAATCCACTAAATAAACAAAATTAAAGAAAAAACCCACATGATCATCTTATTAGATGTTGAGAAAGCATTTGATAAAATTCAATATCTCTCTTCGTAGAAGTCTTGGAAAGATCAGTAATTTCAGGCCCATACCTAAACATAGTAAAAGCAATATATAGCAAACCAGTAGCCAACATCAAATTGAATGGAGATAAACTTGAAGCATTCCCACTAAAATCAGGAACTAGAAACACTGGCCATTCTCTTCATACTTATTCAATATAGTATTCGAAGTCCAAGTCAGAGCAATTAGACTACAAAAGGAAGTCAAAGGGATATAAATTGGAAAGAAAAAAGTCACCACTTGCAGATATGATCATATACTTAAGTGACCCCAAAAATTCTACCAGAGAACTTCTAAACCCTATAAACAACATCTACAAAGTGGCTGAATATAAACTCAACTTAAACAAATCAGTTTCCTTCCTTTACTCAAAAGACAAACAGGTGGAGAAAGAAATTAGGGAAACAACACCCTTCACAATAGTCAGAAATACCTTGGTGTCACTCTAACTAAACAAGTGAAAGATCTGTATGACAAGAACTTCAAGTCTCTGAAGAAAGAAATTGAAGATATCAGAAGATGGAAAGATCTTCCATGCTCATGGATTGGCAGAATTAATATAGTAAAAATAGCCATCTTGCTGAAAGCAATCTACAAAATCAGTGCAATACCAATACTCTTCAAACTATTCTACAAAATAGAAACAGAAGGAACACTACCCAACTTGTTCTATAAAGCCACAATTATGCTGATACCAAAACCACACAAAGATCCAACAAAAAAAAAAAGAACTTTAGACCAATTTCCCTTATGAACATCGATGCAAAAATACTAAATAAAATTCTTGCCATCCGAATCCAAGAACACATCAAAACCTATCACTCACCATGATCAGGGATGCATGGATGGTTCAATATACGGAAATCCATCAATGCAATCCACTACATAAACAAACTCAAAGAAAAAATCCATATGGTCATTTCATTGAATGCTGAAAAAGCATTTGACAAAATTTAGCATCCTTTCATCCTAAAAGTCTTGGAAAGAACAGGAATTCAAGACCCATACCTAAACATTTATATCCTTTTTCATGTGTTCTTGAATACATGTACCATCTTTTATTACATTTCTTCACCTTCAACCATATCTTTCTTCCCTTTTCCCTCTCTCTTTCTCTCTCACTCTCCCCTTCTCTGGTCCCTTCCTCTATTTCTTACTTTCTTTTGTAGTCCTGGAGAATGAAATCAGGGTCTTGTGCATTCAAAGCAGGGATTCTTAGCATTGAGCTTTGTCCTTGGGTCTCTGTATCTGATATATTTTGGATGATTTATTTTGTTTTCATTTATAATCTATTATATAAGTTCTGTGACTGCTATGTCTGAAAAGCCCAAACATTTTTTTTTAAAGAAAAATATTTTGGAAAACATGACCCTCAGCCCAGGAGCTATAGAAAATTGATGGCTGCTAGGGAAAAGCTGGCTTTTTTTGTGGGTTCACCTATGTATATAAGCATATCACTTGTCAGCTTCAGTGAGGTGCAAAAAAGGAGAAGAGGAAAAAAAAAAGACATGAAATTGGGAAGGACCATGAGGCAATCAATCTATGAGGCATTGGAGAGGTTAAGTGTGGAGTAAATATGATCAGAATATATTATATACATATGTGCTGCTCTCCAAGATTCATTAGTGTAGCATTCAAATTACGTGGACCTTGGTCTGGATCCTTGCTTTCTAAACTTAACTCTATTATATGTACTTCATATGCATAATACCATCAAAACATTTACTGTTTAATTGTATTTTAAATGGAAGGCTTTCCTATTCGTTTTTATTTATTTATGCAAGTTAGTTGTAGATAACACTCGCCACGTTTCAGTTGAAATGATAAGTGTAAATTTAATAAAAGCAATATTGTTGAATCTAAGTGAATGTGTTGTGTCTTTTTTGTGGAAAGGGTGCTGAAGTCATAGTGTCAAATCTAACACTTTCCATTTTGATACTTCTAAAAAGGCAAATTAAAATAGAAAACAATTTTATATTTAATACCAAGCTTATGTGTCTCCAAAAATCAACTCATATGCCCTCAGGGAAAATCCCCATTCTAGCCTGTCATGTGTACTATATTGTGTGGTAAAGATCCTGGGATCATCATGTGCCCTATCATGTCATACTCTGCTCAAAGACTCTATAGCTCTAAGTTTCCTACCTAGAAATTAAAGTATCTCAAGAATCTAGATCATTCCTTCATGGTAAGTGGTTCCTTGATGGTCTGTCTCTGTGTTTGTATGATGTGTACACATATGTGCTTTGCCATGACATCATGGCTTATACATATTTCCTTGTGTTCTGGTTATTCTTTCTTTGTTCCTTCACTATTTTAATCTTCCTTGGTGTGTGTGTGTCCATTTGTGTGGGCACATAGGTGTGTTTATACATCAATACGCATGCATGTGTAGATCCCAAGATGATTGTGGGAACTACCCTTTATTACTGTTCCACAGTATTCTTTGAGACAGTCTCTCTTATTAAATCATGAACTTGTGATATGGCTGGACAGCTTGCTCTAGTGATTCCCGTCCCTGCCTTCCAAGGCTGAGCTGGCAGAGGCAACATCAAGCCCGCACAGTATTTATGTGGGTTTTGGGTATCTGATGCTCATGCACATTAACCATTAAGCTATCTCCCATTTCTGTTGTCTTGTTTTATTCATTATTTCTATGGATCAAGCAGGAATGCCCTGTTCTACCCATTTTGTTGCCAATAGAATAGTTCAACCTACAAAGTAGATGCCTAATCAACATAATGTTTTTACTTGGAGGCTTCAATTATCACCACATATTAAAATTTCCTTGCACAAACTATAAAGGTCTCTAAATTTTCCTGATGATACCACTATAAGGTATGTCTTTATAATAGTGCAACATTAGAAAACAGGTATGTCTTTATAATAGTGCAACATTAGAAAACAGTATGTGGAAATATGCTAGGGGATGTATGTGCTTTGCTGCAAAGTTCCTGTTCACATTTTGTTTCCATAATTTCAAAGTCTAAGCACTCATATTTTTCATAAACTAGTTATTTACATGTTTCTGAGATAGTACTGGAACATATTTTATCTTAATAAGAATAACCTATCAAGCAAGAAAGCCATCAGACTTCTCATTACTATGCTCTGAATATAGGAGCTGCCCAAACTGCATTCCACACTGACTGATTTTGGAAAATGGATTGTTTTTAATGGTGAGTTTGAGTGACTCAGGCAGGGAGTGAACCAGTGGCCCATACCCTCAGTTCAGAGGATTAGATGTGAATGAATAAAGACACGCAATGGGCTGTAGAGTTCAGGAGAGATTCTGCAGTGCTCACTGTTACTTCTGAACAGCATTAGCATTCTGTGTGCAGTGCCAAGTCTTTAAAATGCCATTTGCATTGACGATGGCATAATTGACATTGCTCCCTAAGGAACTCTGAGGATTATGGAGAGGTGGAATCAAAGAGAATTCATCTCTTCAGAATGTTTTTCCTCCAGCTACAAAATTCAGCCAGACAAGGACTCTTGTTATCCGGTGATGTCATATTAATAAAAACCAAATAAGCACCAAATCCATGAATTGTTACAGTTTTCCCAGTAGCCCTTTAATCTCATTTTACATCATCTTTCTAATTCACAGTCACCAACATTTGTCTGAATGCCTAATAAAGACTTTTGTACTATCTGTTTAAGAGTGTTCACAATCTAGGTGCTCACACTGATTTTGCTTTGAAAAATAAAATTTTGGATCTCCAGCAATGTCTTACAATGCTAAAACACCTGTGGACGTGTATGAGAGAGATTGTATACCCAGGAACTCACATGCAGTTTCTTCTTAAACTGTAGAAGGTTAGAATTTATACAATGAAGGTGACCTGTTAGGGATTGTATTAATCCCTTTGCTCATTGCTAAAAATCTCTTAAGAAGCAATTTAAAGAAAGAATGAGTGCTTATTTTGCCTCATCGTTTCAGGGGAGACAGCTTCTATGGGTAGAGAAGGCATAGCACTAGGTATGTTAAGCAGCTGGTAACACTACAACCCCACTCAGAAAGCAGAGAGCTATAATTGCTAGCAATCAGAGCACTCCGTTTTATTTAGTCCAATCTCCATGCCCAGGAAATGGTCCTGCCCATAGTTAAGATGGCTCATCTTGCATCAGTTAACCTGATCAGCTTGCTTTCCTTTTTCACTTAGTCTAGGACCCACCCTGTGGAATGTGCCAATCATTTTCTGAGTAGGTTTTTCTTCCCCAGATACGTCTCTGGAGAGCTCCCTTACAGACACCCAGAGAGCTGTATCTTCTAGCTGCTTCCAGCTCTTACTAAACTGGCTATTACAATAAACCATCGTAACTGATCACAGACATTTAGTGTCAACCATTTTGTGTGTGTGTTTGTGTGTGTATATTGTATGTATATGTATACACACACACATACACACACACAGGGTGTGTATAAGTATAGAGTATATTTATATATGTATATAAATATCAGGTGAGCCACCTGATGTGAGTTCTGGGAACAGAATTCAGGTTGTCTGGCAGAGCAACAAGTACCCTTAACTACTAAGTCATCCCCCTAGTAAGGGTTTAAGTGAGTCAACCACATTTTCTAAAACTTTAGCTATGACATAATTATTCCTTATACCTTTTTTCATTATTGTATATTAACAACATTTGGATAAGTGCTTTGCAAAGAATGGATTAGTAAGGAAAACAATTTCTACACTCCATTTCAAAGCAGTTATATTCAAGATATGCCTTTTTTCAAAGTATTTTATAGACATGAAATCAGTTAAAATTCCACAGGGAAAAGGAGTAGAAATAAATTTGTATTTTTTCTTGATAAATGTCAGTAAAATCCCTTTCCCCACTGATATTATGCTAAATAGAAATTACCTGCTTTATTTATGACACTTGATGTTAGAAAACATAACCCAAGGCATTGTAATATCTGGAGTGGAGCCTGCAACCACCTAGAAAACATTGATGTATGCTTGGTTACTTGATATTTAGATGGCCCACTTAATTGTATTATATTTTTTAATTGTTAATCTTTTATCAGTGTTTTTGATAGCTTATTTTATGGTAAGGATAACAGTAGTATTCATAATAACTTTAGAAAATTGCTGTAAGGGGTAGAGATACATTGTTAAGGCTGGGATATAAATGTGCCCTTCCCCCTGCTAAACGCTCAAGGGATGAAGGCCTGTTTCCTAGATGGTGGAGTTTTTAAGGTGATTGGATCATCAGGTGCTCACTTCATTAGTACACTGATCATTTCATGAGTTCATAGTTGAATGGATTATTAGAACATGAGACCTCTTTATAGGAAAATAATTGGTAGCAAATGTTTGTCTCTGGTCTGTCTGTGTGTTAAGACAGAGTATCTCTATGTAATCCTGTCCTGTCCTGGTTTACTATGTGTGCCAAACTGGTCTTGAACTCACATAAATCCACCTGCCTCTCCCGAGTGCTGGGATTAAGGGCTTGTGACGTATGTCTAGCTCAACACTGAGTCTTGTATTCCTAGCATTTGACCAGTTGTGCATCTTTTCACTGACTATAGCCCAGTGATAAAAAGAGGTTCTCTGATGGAAGTTGAGAGTAGCCCATATATGTAGAGAGCTGCTTGCTCTCGCGCCCTTAAAATGGCGCGGGTTTCTGCTTTCCACCTTCCCGCTGGTGGGCTCCCTGTCGTTAACAGTTAACAAGTCCTTATTTGGGTGGAGCCTGTTGAGTCTTGTGCCTTCCGCGTGGATACAGCCTATCAGCAATGCCCACATGGCTAAGCCTGATTGGCTGGCTATTAGTATTTAAGGGCTGGGCTGATTCTCTCCGGGGTCTGAAGAAGAAGTACAGGGATCTTGAGTAAACTGCTTGAAGAAGATCTTCCTGTGTTGCGTCATTCCTTGCCGGCAAGGGTGGTCGCGACACATATATATGGGTATAAACATAATAACAATTTAGATGGCAATTTTACAGCATGATTATTTAGCAAAAATAGCAATACTAGCTTCTGTCCTAGGGCCCAAGATCTCTTAAGCCATGTGTATTTGGTCAGGTTTGTACCAGGTATGGAAATCTCTCCCACTGAGCAGGATTCAAATACAACAGAATGTGGCTAGAAAGTCAGTATTGTTGCAGTCAGGCTCTCTAGTGCTGGGTAAGATGATGAATGCCCCTTCTCTCCCTATCCCCTACAGCATGTAGCTCACTCTAGGATACTATGAAAGCTAAAGTTGAGATTGATTTCTCTGTGACTAATAACCAAAGTGTTATTTTTCAGCAATCAAATCTTACTATGTAAGCAATACCAATGGAAACAACTGTATTATTTTGGAGGCCTCTGGAGCCTCCCTCCCTGACCAATAACTTATAGGGAGATACGGCTTACCATGGACTGCAATGTTTGTTTCATGACTGGTGACTGCAGGGAGTGGCATTATCACTCATTCTGGACACCTGCTTCAGTGCCTTTTTAAAGCTATATTTGAAAGTTGTTTACTCCTTGGTGGGGGGGATGCGGGTGGAATCTAAAGGAGTTTAATTATGCATTTCCCAGACTGTAAAGGATGTTGAGCACATTTGCAATGTTTCCTAGATGTTTATATTTCTTATTTTGAGAATTTTATGTTTTGTTTAACAGCCCATTTTAAACTAATCCATTTATCATTTTAATGTTCCTTTTTTTAAATTTCTTCATGGAGTCTAGATAGTAACCCACTGTTGGATGAATACGTGGGAGAAGTTTCTCTTCCATTTTGTGAGCTTCCCATTCATTCATTGATTCCACAGTTTCCTTTGCTGTGCAAAAGCTTGTTAGCTTTATGAGATCTTATTTATTGATTGCTGGTCTTATTTCCCATGCTGCCAAAGCCTTATTCAGAATGTTCTTATTTTTATTTGTAAATCTAAGCATACTTTTTATTTATTTTTCTCTAGCAGTTTCAAAACTTCTTGACCCATTTGTAATTTGAATTTGTGCATGGTGAGAGTTAAGGTCTTCCTTTCATTTTTTCCTGCATGTTGAAATCTAGATTTCCTAGGACCATTTGTTTGAGATGTTGTCTCTTCTCCAAGTACACTTCTGACACCATTAAAAAAATTCAGGGGCACAGAGACCTTCCCTCTGTGGAATCAACTACAATTGCAACCACCATGCACACATGTGGTGAAGAGATGGGCAAGAAAGAGAAGCAGAATGATTTGCCCACTATGAAGAGAGGCAGACCTGGAGATGTGGCATGGTGAGGTACAGCCTGATATGAGTGAGTCCTGCACTGCCACCTGAGCCCATGGCGGTGTCCTGGTCCTGCTGCCACTGAGGGCAATGTCTGTGTCCATGTCCTTGGCCCATGTTACCACCAAATGCCATGTTTATGTCAGAAGTCTGGGCTGCCTCCTGGGACTATGTTATAGTCAAGAGTTATAGTTTTCTCGTGGCTCTTGCCTTAAATTAGAGTATCACATCTCCCCACAAGAGTTTTCATTCCTCAGAGCTTTACATTTTAAAATATTAAATTTTTTCTTTTTTAAAAACCAAATCTGAAGAAAGCAGGAGTGGTCCCTGGTTCTGGAAAGACTCAGTGAAACAGTATTTGGCAAAACCAGAACGGGGAACTGGGAAGGGGTGGGAGGGAGGACAGGGGAAGAGAAGGGGGCTTACGGGACTTTCGGGGAGTGGGGGGGGGCTAGAAAAGGGGAAATCATTTGAAATGTAAATAAATTATATCAAATAAAAAAAAAGACAAAAAAAAAAACAAACAAACAAAAAAAAAAAACCAAATCTGCATGGTTGACCAGTTTTTCACAGACCAAAACTAAAACAAATGATAAATAAACAAAACTATGACCAAAAAAAAAAATCACATATTTTATTTTAGGGTTCCCTTTTCGTGAGACAGTACATTCTTGCAGAGGGACACTTCAGTGCAGTCCTTCATTTTGCTTCTCACATGGCCATATTTGGAAGTAGGCTTAGATGTAATCAAATTATAATGAAATCATACGGCATTAGGTTGAGGTCATACTAGACTAGAGGAAGCCCTCACTCAATGACTAGTGTCTTTATAAAAACAGATGACTTTGAAGAAAAACATTGGAGGGGAAAGCCTCCAAGTATGATTGGAGCAGAGGCAAGCTGCAGAAGCTGCAGCCAATGGGTGTTAGGAATTTTCAGCAACTTCAGAAATTTAGCAAAGGATGAGGGCCTTTTTCTCCAGAGCCTTCAGAGGAAGCAAAGGACAGCTGATTCCATGGCTTCAGAATTCTAGATTTCAGAGTTTAGAGAAAATGAGTTTCTGTTATTTGAAGACACTGGCTTATTTTGATTTGCTGTGGAAGCCCCAGAGATCTAAAATATCACACTGTAGGAAATTATTGTTGAAAAGCAAAATGCTAGGTAAGCAATTAAGCAGATATTAACTCAGAAATTTAAACGTCCAGTGAAAGGGGTATAAAGAGACAGGGAGTTACCCACCCCAAAGTACTTACCTGCCAGGCTTACTTATTGTTACACACCCTAAACTTCTTATGCTGGATTTCTTAAATTGAAATAGAAAAGGAATAAAAGTGTCTATTTCTTCTCTGTGCCTTACTCTTTTGATGAATCAAATTATGGAAAGGGGATATTTTTGTTTCTTGATCCAGTTTTATAATCCATATACAGTTGTGAGAAATTCTAACCAGTTTTGGCAACATTTGTCATCTTTATTTTAAGCCCCTTCTTAGTTATTATGTGTGAATATTGCAGAGTATTTTGGACGAGTGTCTATGTGAGAAACACATCGTATCTGAATCAGAGGTACTTATTTGCATTTCCTCATCACCTTTGCCATACTTTAGATTACAAACTTGTGTTCCAAATGCTCTGTAATAGGAGAGTGCTGGAACCTAGCGAGACGCTGGTCTGTCTTGTATTGAAACCTCCAGCGTTATTATCTCTGCATTTCTTTCACTCATGTCATGCAGCGATTTTCTTGTATCTTGAGATTTCTAGATTACTCCAATTCATCCTTACACAGTACTGAAGTCATCTTGCAACACATGGGTTCAAGAGCCCACAATTACACATAAATAGTACTAAGCCCACTTAAAGAACATTAAAAGTAAAGTCACATATTTAAAGTGTGAAAGGAAAGAACGAATTAAAATAAAAAGAATGTGGTTGGTTTTAAATAATAAGTCAAAGGATCTAACAGAGGCAAATTGCTAAACAAGTGAAAAAGAACAGAAATGTAGTCTTGGACTTTTCAGTAGAAAAGAAGGAGCAATGAAAGCTTAAAAATGTGCTTCAAATGTAGCTCAGGAATTTAGTGGAAGAAAAATGGGAAAAAATCTATTTCAGAACTTTTTCATCTATTTTAAGTTTTGAATAAGTTAAAAAATGCTGTTGGGGCCACAAAAAGACCATGTATATATGATGGAAAAGGCTACACTTTGGGAATTTCAAGACATCTGGTTACGCAGATAGGACCCACACAAATGAGTACTATCCAAGATAATTTAAAAAGCACTGAGACTCAGTGAGAAGAAATAAGCATTTTATTTTTACACGGTTACTGCTGTCAATCAGTTCTGCAGAGAAAAACAAAGAAGAAAGAAACAACAAAGGACAAAGCAATTTATCTCTAAACACTCAAAAGAGACAGGTGCTGCCTGTCCTTTTCAAACGAAACAAGTTTCCTTCTCTGTACTCTTTTTTAAAAGACTTCAATAAACAAGGGGGAAAATGTGATTCCGATAAGAAACTTAGAATCAATGAAAATTTGAGTGTGTGTGTGTGTGCGTGTGTGTGTGTGTGTGTGTGTGTGTGTGTGTGTGTGTGTGTGAGAGAGAGAGAGAGAGAGAGAGAGAGAGAGAGACCTTGTCAAATTAATTTTAGTTGCTATGTCTTTACTATAAAGGTGTGTCCCATGCATTGTACTTTTCTAAATAATCCTTTTTATGTTGCTCAGGATAGATATATTCTGAAAGTGGCAACTCTATTAACCTTAGCTCTATGCATTGCGGGGGAAAAACAATCAGCTCTGCTTCACGTGGTTGCCATGATGAGAAATGGAGCAGAATGTTAATGTTGAAACTAAACAATCTGGACCATGCTTTCCAGGTAGGAGAGAAACAATGGACTGAAGAAGAATGAAGATGGTTCTCACCTCCAAGTCCTGTTGGAATATTGTGAGATGGCGTAGGAGGAGCCAAAGGAGATGGCAAGAGTCAAAACCAAAGGTTGTCTGTAGATGTCACAGTGCTGGATAGCTAGGTGATGCTGTGTTTGGTGAACATGTTAGGATGCCTGCTTAGCTCTGGATGCATCCTGTGCTTTTAGTCCACTTTCTTCTGTCAGGTCTAATCTCACCACTCTAGTTTTACAGCTGGATAAGCCAAGGCACAAAGAAAGAAAGGAACATAATAGCAGAGCTATTATCATTAATAAGTTATAGAAAAAAAGAGATCCTTTTGTGAGTCTAGATACATCCTTTCTTTAACCTTTTGCCTCCTTACCTAGAGATACCTCCTCCATCACAGATCTGATTTAGAAGTATACAGGATGTGAATCAGTGGGTGCATTATTCACAGTTTCCAGATGCATAGGACTATTTGTGAAGGCTTCTGGGGGGGGGACTCTGGTGGGCTTGCATTAAATTTGTCTTCTCAGCATCTCTTTCTCCTATTTTGGTATCCACATCCTGATTTGGCCTCAGGGAAACTATTCTCTCCTACATATCCATCTCAGTGCTCTGTATTTCCTTGGCTAAAGGGTAGTTATGACACATAACTCAGTAGCTCTGAACAGCTGAAGCTGAGTTGGGAATTTTGAGGGCTATGTCAAAGACCTAAAATAGTTTCTCATTCTGGTGTGAGAATCTGGAGGAGACTGGTAAGAGATACTTCAATGAACAGTGACTGAGTCCTAAGCTGTTTTGCTTTGGCTTTCTTAGTTCTGGCATATTAGCCTTTCCTGCAATTGTGGCATTTTCAAGAGTCTCCTATCACATTACTTTCTATCTGAAGAGAATTAAATTCTATTTATTTATTTACATATGTCATGTGGAAGTCAATCCTCTCATCTTTATGTGGTTATGGGGAGTGAACTTAGGTCACAGCACTGGCAGAGAAAATACTTTACTTTCTGAGCCAACCTTCTGGCCCTGCTCATTCTGTTTATTTTGTTGGGGTGGGGATGGGGAGACAAACATACTTAAGGAATCAATTCATATCTTAACATGTTACATCGAACTGACTTTGTGTCCTGTCATGGCATTCCTGAATTAAAGAAAAGCCCTCTGGGTCTGTTTTACTTGTTTGATTCCTTGAAAATGTTCTTGTATACAAGTAACCACTTTATATCAGAAAAGTACAATTATATTTTGAAAGAAATTAATTCTCTTTTCACATAGATGCTCATGTTGTCATAAAAAGGAACAGAGTCTAAAGACAAAAGTTTGAATTCTGGTATTAGCTTCCTACCCAAAACATAATCCACACATCAAATGAGGTACAAGAAGAAAGGAGGAGTGGCCGCTGGTTCTGGAAAGACTCAGTGAAGCAGTATTCGGCAAAACCAGAACAGGGAAGTGGGAAGGGGTGGGTGGGAGGACAGGGGAAGAGAAGGGGGCTTATGGGACTTTCGGGGAGTGGGGGGCTAGAAAAGGCGAAATCATTTGAAATGTAAATAAATTATATCGAATAAAAAATTAAAAAAAAGGAACTTTTTGATGACCCACAAGGATATCCCCCAATGCTGCAACAGTGGCATTTCATTTGTAGTGGTAACCAACAGATGTCTAATTGATCTTAGACCTACTAAGTGGGGAGAAATTCATAACTGACACTGTGAACCCAGCTACTAGCTGATAGATGGACATTAGAGGAGAATCTAATCCTGCCATTTTACCAAAATATAGTTTTTAGTCGTCTTCTGAGTATTCCTATACCCATAGATCTGTGTGGCTCTCAGCTTTCTCAATGCAGCTTTTATTGGTTTCTTTCTGTAGACTAATACAGAAACTCAAAACTAGTCAAAATTTAGAGACTAAGTAAGTAATTATGGGATCTCCTACACAACTGATATATCTGCAGTGTAACATCTATAACCTTAGGTATAGCTTAGTGAAAAGAATGGACAAGAGCATAACAAGATTGCAAGAACAAGAGGACAGGCACACCTGCAGCTAGATGCTTGCCTCTAGGCATGACAAGGAAACTGCAACCATGATTTCTTAACAGTATGGTTGCTTGAACAAAACCTGTATAATATGACATGCTAATGTAGCTAGCAGATATTCCACAAGGTTCTACCCCTAGGTGAAGAACAAAGGTGGTCCATGGATATTGAAATAGAGAATCAGTTTGTCCAATCCAATGTGGTCAGTTCAGACATAGGAATATATAAGGTATATGCTAAATGGATGGATCAAGAACCTCCACATAAAGCCAGACACTCTGAAGCTAATAGAAAAGAAACTGGGGAAGACCCTTGAGGACATTGGTACAGGGAGAAAATTTCTGAACAGAACACCAATAGCGTATGCTCTAAGAGCAAGAATTGACAAATGGGACCTCATAAAATTACAAAGTTTCTGTAAGGCAAAGGACACCATCAAAAGGACAAATCGGCAACCAACAAATTGGGAAAAGATCTTCACCAATCCTACATCAGACAGAGGGCTAATATCCAATATATATAAAGAACTCAAGAAGTTAGACTCCAGAAAACCAAACAACCCTATTAAAAAATGGGGTACAGAGTTAAACAAAGAATTCTCACCTGAAGAACTTTGGATGGTGGAGAAGCATCTTAAAAAATGCTCAACTTCATTAGTCATTAGGGAAATGCAAATCAAAATAACCCTGAGATTTCACCTTACACCAGTCAGAATGGCTAAGATTAAAAATTCAGGAGACAGCAGGTGTTGGAGAGGGTGTGGAGAAAAAGGAACAGTCCTCCACTGCTGGTGGGGTTGCAAATTGGTACAACCACTCTGGAAATCAGTCTGGCGGTTCCTCCGAAAACTGGGCACCTCACTTCCAGAAGATCCTGCTATACCACTCCTGGGCATATACCCAGAGGATTCCCCACCATGTAATAAGGATACATGCTCTACTATGTTCATAGCAGCCCTATTTATAATTGCCAGATGCTGGAAAGAACCCAGGTATCCCTCAACAGAAGAGTGGATGCAAAAAATGTGGTATATCTACACAATGGAGTACTATTCAGACATTAGAAACAATGAATTCATGAAATTCTTAGGCAAATGGATGGAGCTAGAAAACATCATACTAAGTGAGGTAACCCAGACTCAAAAGGTGACTCATGGTATGCACTCACTAATAAGTGGATATTAACCTAGAAAACTGGAATACCCCAAACATAATCCACACATCAAATGAGGTACAAGAAAAAAGGAGGAGTGGCCCCTTGTTCTGGAAAGACTCAGTGAAGAAGTATAGGGCAAAACCAGAACGGGGAAGTGGGAAGGGGTGGGTGGGAGGACAGGGGTAGAGAAGGGGGCTTATGGGACTTTTAGGGAGTGGGGGGCTAGAAATGGGGAAATCATTTGAAATGTAAATAAAAAATATATCGAATAAAAATTAAAAAAAATACACATGTATATCTACATTCATATGTACCAACAACAATTAAGAAGAGGTCATAAACTTGGGATAGAGTGCCAGAGACATGGGAGGAGTTGGAGGTGGGAGAAGGAAGGCTACAGTGAAGTCTATGCAGTCCTCATGTATGAAATTCCAAATCAATCAATCAATCAATCAATCAATCCATCAATCAATCCCACCAACTGCTAAAAAACAGCCTACTCTTTGGCATTGTCTATTTTTTTCACTAATGAAGATAGCGTCAATTTTCCTGAATGCTGTTAATGGATTTGTCTTAGCTTGTGTCTTAGAGAAACATCATATGGAAAGTTAATAACCAAGATTCAGAAATCATCAAAGAAACAACAATCTCTCACATCAGCAGGCAGCGAAAGCGCTAGAGTTTTATTTAACGCTGTCTCAGGGGAAACAAGCAGGTGGTGGAGGAGGAGGCTATGAACAATGTGAATTAAAGCAATGTTTGTAATATTGAGTTAGATTCTATATTTGAATGGCATGGAGGTGAGGGAAATAAGGGGATGGAGAGTACTGGGGACAGATCCCAAGGTCACTCTCAATGCTTGGATTGTTAGTACACTGAGCTACCATTTCTAGGTGAGTATTTTACAAGCTGAACATCACTTCAAAAACTTAAGGGAAAACAGTTTCTATAGCAACACTGGGAGTGTTTAAAGTGCCACTAGATAATCCTTTGTTATAACCAAGAAAGCTGGGATGGAAATTTATTAAAGGTATATTTCATATACCCTGAGTTGTTACTTATTCGGGGTAAGTATATTCCTTCTCCAGCATGCCAAATGCCTGATTTAAGTCTTTAGAACATAAGTATTGATGTATCCCTATATCTTAACTAATTTTCTATGATAAGTTTATCCCCCTAGTCACGTTAGCATCATGATTATGGATATATGTATAGTATGAGGCATGGTTTCATGTATTGCTGGACTTTCTTGGACCTACCAGTGTTTGAATGATAACATAGATACTTACTAACTTTTATTATAGTTTAGGCCTTAGCCTAGGCTATCTCCCAGCTAGCTCCAACCCAACTAATTTTAGTCCATGCCCCACCATGTGGTCTGGTACCTTTCTCTCATTCTAGCATGCCTGACCTCTTCTGTGTCATGTTGGTGAATCCTCCTGGGCTTGATTCTTCTCCCAGAGTTCCTGTCTCTGCCCAGAAGTTCCACCCTCCCTTCCTGCTTTAGCTTTGGCCAGCAGATCTTTATTAAACCAATGGACCAACGTGGAAGGAAGCGTGTTTACAAAATATTATACTCGTGATGAGTCATAAGAATAGCAACACCAAAGACCATCCAGTGCTCTGCTCTCTGCAGACACAGAATTAACAATTGAATAATACAAAGACAACCTAGCACGTCATACAAAAGTGTTACCCCAGTATTTCTGGGTTCACCTTCTAAGTCAAACCCTTATTAATGTCTCCGTATTAGCTTATTGATACATTTGTCCTCAGTTTTAAACTTGAAAGTGAAAACAAGTATTTTTATCTCCTATGAATACTTGTATTCATTAACTAAAATAATATGCACAGTTTAGAACAGTGGCTGGCAAACAAAATATTAACTAAACTAAATATTAACTTGTAATTAGCTTGCTTGTCAGAGATGAAACAGGTTTCTCCTTTCACAAATACAGTTAGAAATCATAGGATATCCTGATAAATAAAAGTGAACTCAACTGATTCTTGGACAGCTATTTAATATAAAGCATAATTATTGTGATTGAGCCCACTAAGTGGCTTATTATCCATTGTGTGAGTTAAGTATTTGCTGCATAGACTCCAATCCTGCTGGGCTTCATAGCCAGTCAATTCTTTACCTCTATTCTTGAGTGTTTGTACCTCACATTTGTTCTCTAGAACAAGAAATGTCCTACCTCATGACCTATTATGTACTATTGCTTTTATTGAATGTTTTGCTTAGCTTTCAGTAAAGCTGACTTGTTCTGGTCCTTAATATTTCAGCCTAGTTATCATCTGAGCAAGGACATCTTCCCTAAACAGTCTTTCAAAAGCTAGGCTTCCTGAGGCGATTTCTAGTATTGTGTTAGGTTGCTTGTCAGTTGTCATTAGACTTCAAGGTCATTGGGGAAGGACAACTCCTCAAAGCAGCAGAATGTAATAGCAGGAACTGTAACCACAAGATTCTTATTATTGGCCATGAGAATGTGATCTGAGTGATGTCTCTGGGTGTGGGTCCAGCTGAGACATTCTAAACTGTCTGGAGGTGGAAGCTTTCTGATAAAGAGCAAGCTTGCGCCATTGTTCTCTTATGAACTCCTCCTGCTCTTGTGATGGAATAATGGTGGTCCAGTCTTGTACAGGTCTTGTTCAGGTAGTCACTACTGTTGTGAGTTTACCGAAGTGAGGGCGGGGGTGGGGTGGGGGGGTCAGTTGTTAAGAGGTCTTCCAGAGAACCTGGGTTTGATTCCCAGCAGCCATAGGATGGCTCATCCAGTCCAGAGGATGGTAAATCCAGTCCAGAGGAGCTGATACCCTCTTCTGTTTACCTTGGGCACCAGGCATGCATGTGGTACATATACATACATGCAGGTAAACACTCATATGCAGAAAATAAATTAATCAAATAAACAAGTTAACCCAAATGGGCTGCCACACCCATCTGTCATTTATATGGGTTCTAGGGATCTAAACACTTGGTCTTCATGTATTTTCTTCATCAAGCCATCTCCCCAAGCCTTATATGAATCCTTTTGGTGGAAATAACAAAAACTGGGGAGCTGAGGAACAATTCAGAACAAAATCCTGGTAATAAAAGAAGCCAATTTTATTTTATTTGTAGCAGTTTCATCCTCTATACTTATTGACTTTAATTGACTTGTTGAATTAATCGTGTCATTGATTAGGCTTTATTTTTCAAAGGAAGTGGATGTTTACATTTTACTGGTAACTGGTATCTAACTGGAATTGAACCCTTTCTTCTTTCTACCTAGTGTCTCTCCTTTTTTTTGTGTGTGTGTGTGTGTGTGTGTGTGTTTGAGGCCCACTTCCTTTAATTATGGTTACTGATATAAAAAAGGATTTTTACTTGAGCAAGGGAACCTTGCCCGTGGTTACACCACTGAAGGCTATGACTCCCTTTCTCCAACAACTATTAATTGCCTATAACTCCTCAGGGAGGCGTGGAGCATTACAAGCTCCTCCAGGCTGTGTGACAGAATGATGGTGGTCCAATCTTGTTCCGGTCTTGTGTAGGTAGCTACTGCTGTTGTGAGTTTATAAATGCAACAGTCATGCCCCGTTCACAAGATAGCTTTACCTTCTGCCTTCCCATTATCTGGTTCTTATATTTCCCTTCTCCCCTTTGCATGTTCTCAGAATCTGCCTCTCCTTGCCCAGTCCTCCAGTTACTGTGTAATTTTCTCTGCCACAGTCTTGTCAGTCGTTCCAATGTTGCTATCCTTCCACATAGAGAAATATATCAGAATGCAGCAGTATCATCCTGTCGCTTCAAAAATACCAAAATCAAATCATGCATTCTCCAGGCACTGCACAGGTAGCATAATGATGTTTACGATACCCCGAGCAAGAACAGATAAGGTGACTTGAGGAGTTCACTTAGCTAAGAGCTATGGGCTTCCATTAATTGTGATAACCACAGTGTAATTTCACTGCTGGATGAAGGTTGCAAGATAATTAGGAAAAGTGCATGCCAGAATGCCAGTGCATATTTCTCCTAAATTAATACACCTTCATCAAATAGGGTATATTAAAAACAGACACTGTATGATACAAGATCATTGATTGGCTTAATTAATAAGAATCAACAGGCAGAGTCAGGGCCTGCATTAACCTTGGCAGTAGATGAGACTCTGGGAAAAGTGAGTGAGTACAAAATGATCTGGTGAGGAGTCAATCTGTACTCACAAATAGCTTTTGAAATAGAGTCGGGCTGCAGAGCAGCCGAGCATCTGTTCTGACCTCCATATTGGGTCATTCTTTATAAAGGCTCTCCTGTTGGAAGACCTACTGAAGCTGGAGAGTAGGAAGGAGAAGAAGGCGTAAGAGACATCAAGGTTAGCATACAAAAGAAACAAACTGACATAGAGAAAGAGTGGACCACCTCCCCACTCAGGTCTATATGTAAGCCACAGAGCATGTGTATGTGGAGAAATGTGGGTACTATGAAGGTGACCCATAAGGGGTTACAGCATACATGATGGCTACTGAGCTTCTTGCTTTCTTTCTCAGTTCTCTGGACTTGGTCCCTTCTTGGAAGTGATCTCTCTCTCTCTCTCTCTCTCTCTCTCTCTTTGTATTCTATGTGTCTGGATATTGTGACTGCATTTGATTTGTGCACCATTTTTGTGCCTGGGACCATCAGAGCCCAGAAGTGGGCATCAGATACTTTGAAAGTGGAATTAAAGACAGTTGTGAACTGTTATATAGGTGCTAGCAATCAAACTGGAGTCCTCTGGAAGAGCTGCCAGTGCTTTAAACTGCTGAGTCCCAGCCCTCTCCAGCCCCAGCAATCTTTTAAATAATTTGTCCCTGTTTCTTCTACTCACATGGCCTGATCCAGGAGTCAGGAATGCAGGAATGTGAAAATCCCAGAGGTATCCTCTGAACTCCAATATCAACCCACAACACCACAAAGGTTGTGTGATGTTTAGTGTTAACTTGGAAAAATCTAGAATCACCTAGGAGACAGACCTCCGGGCATGTCTGTGAGGGATTATCTTGATTACATTAAGGTAGATTGGAATACCCACCCAACATTGTACTATTTCAAGGGCTGGGGTCTTGAACTACGTGGGAGAGAGGGGTGAATGATCACACACATTGAGCATTGTGCTTCCTGGTTGTTTTACTCTTCTGCTGCCTTCTCTGTTGTTAAGACGTCCCCTTGAATGCTGTGCCAAAATAAACCCTCTTTGTCTTAAGTTGATTTTGCCAGGGGCATTTTATCACAGCATCAAAAGATGCAGCAAAGACAGATATGGAGAGGTTCATAGAGAGGTTCTTACATCTCAGAGTTCACAGGTGGAGATGGAGCAACACGAAGAACAAATTCAAGATGTTCTCCTTCAGTTAGGAAAAAGGGCTCTGGAGTTAAAGCTTGGGGGATAATTGGGAAAACTTAAAAACTAAGAAATGTTATTGTCTAAACTTCATAGCAACATACGGTCCTTTTTCTTAGCACTCCCGATAAGACAGCTGTGTAGCTCAGGTCAAACCTTTCTGTTATTCCATGTGCTCCAGGGTTTCCATTCTACTCTGTGGGAATTCGGGAGTATTTTATTTCTGTGACTAGGGAGAAACTTTTGTTCTGGTTCAAATCATATTCTAGGCAACCGCTATTTCAAGTACAGCCATTTTTGGGTTGCCACATTTAGCAAATAAATACATGAATGCCCAGCAAAAATTTAAATTGTAGATAAACATGTAGGATTTTGGGACACACTTGTATGAAAAAATTATTTGTGAAATTGAAATCGAGTATCCTTCATTTAAAAATGACAGTGAAGCATCTGCTGTTTTAATCCAGTTGTTCTTAAATAGAATACCTACTGCGATTTTAATTAAGTCTACCGCTAAAGTCAAGGCAGGATTGTGAAAGCAGACTTGCTTGTTCTTCCAGACAGTATTGCCACCAACTAAAGAACTTGATTTATAGCCAAAGAAGTATGTCAAGGACCATGAAGGTTACTGTTTTTTAACTACCAGACAGGTCTATGCTCAGCTACCATTTTATAGTAGTCAGTTCCACCTGCTTAGAGAATAGTACTGCTCAGGGTTGAGTGTGTAAGTCAGGATTCCTCAGAGAAACAGAACTGACAGAATGAATCTGGACATCAACAGAGTGGCTTACTGGTTATAGTTTTACTATTCCAACAATGGCTGTCTACAGATAGAATGCCCAAGAATCCAGTAGGTGGTCAGTCCATGAAGCTAGATGTGTTAGTAGGTCTTCACTATACATCCAAATCTTGAAATAGACTCCAGTTTCAGTGAAGGAATGAACTTGCTAGAAAGAGGGCATACAGGCAAAGGAACGGATCATCCTTCTTCTACATCTTTTATATAGGCTGCTACCAGAAGGTGTAGCCCAGATTTAAAGTGTCTCTTCTCATCTCAAATATCTGGATTTAGGGTGGGTCTTCCCTCTTCCAATGATGCAATCAAAAAAAAATCTCACAGGTATACTCAGATGCTTGGGTTTTAACTAATTATAGATGTAGTCAGGTTGATAACTAAGAATAGCCACTATAGTGACTCTTTTACATTAATTTTGGAGACAATCCCCCATAGACATGCCCTCAGATAAATCTGATGTAGGCAATGCCTGAATAGTGGCTCTCTTCTCAATGACTCTAGGTGGTGTCAAGTTCACAGTTATAGGTCTTTGGTTTCTCCTCTAATCACTTTATAACTCTTTCTTTCCCCCACAGATTACCTTCATCTACTGCCCTGTCATCCTCCCCCCTCACAGATTTGGTCCATGACAGAAAACATGCCATAACTGTTGTTCTGACTCTGACTTATTTAGCTTAACATTCTGGTTTCCAGTTGTGTGTATTTTCCAACAAATAACCTTCTTCATTGGAGCTGAATAAAACTCTATTGTACATAGTTACCATATAATTTTCATTCATCTGTTGGATAATATCTAGGCTGGAGGCGTATCTTGTCTATAATGAGCAGTGCAACAGTAGACATGGATGCAGAAGTCTGTCTGTCGTATGGTAGCTTACATAGCTTTGGGATTATCAGCAAGATTGCTAGTAGAAGCATGCAGTAGTTACGTTTTTTATTTTGTTTTTGATGAAGCTTCATACTGAGTTTAAGAGTGACTGTACATGTTTGCTTTCCTACTATCTGTGTGTGAGCACTCCTCTTTCCTTGGTCCATGTTTCTTCAATAGCTATTCTACCTGAGATGACTAGAACTTCAGTGCAGCTTTAATTTATATTGTTCTTATCATTAAAGATAATGATATATTTTCAATGGTTCAATCTTAAAACTAAATAATTAAGTATTGAATTAAAATTTTATTTTGTTTGTTTGGAGAAGATTTTTTCTATGTAACTTAGGCTAACTTTGAATTCATTCTATACCTCAGGCTGACCTTAAGGAGGGTGTGAGTCATCATTCCTCCCTGTTAAAAATTTTAAATTTGGTTGTTTAGTAAAAATGATTAGGTAATTGTGGCCAATTAGTTAATTGAAACACTTATCCAAATGTGATGATTAATTTTGATTGTCAATTTGTTGGAATTTAGAATCACCATGGAGACTGGCGTCTAGGCATGTCTATAGGAATTTCTAGGCTGAATTAATTGAGTTACAAAGAGTTACCCTAAACTTTGGTGAGCACTGCTTCACAGGCTGGAGACCTGGATAAATAAAAAGGAGAGAGCATTCATTACTTTCTTCTTAACTATGGATCCAATGTGATCAGGTGCCTCAGACAAGCTTCTCCTTCCGTATCCTCTCTACCATTGCAGACTGCACCTTCAACTTATGAGCCAAAATCAACTTTCTTTAAGTTCCTGTTGTCGAGTATATTGGCAGAGCAATAAGACAAGTCACGAATACAGAAAAGTTGTCAACTTGTTAGATCGGACTCAACTAAGTATCATATCTATAGGAGTACCTCTGATGATATTTCCTGAAGGAATATTTGAGAGGAAAAACTAACACAAATGTGGAAAGTACCTCCCAGGAGCATCCTAAGTGTAAGGAGGTCTGAGGGAAAATCAAGGCTTCTTTGTCTACTCATCTTTACTGCTTGCTGGTGGTGAATCTGTTCTGCTGTCTCTACTACAGCCATTATTTGCTGACATAAGAACTCACTTTCTTTAGCTTTTCAACTTGGACTAGAGACCAACAGCTGTCTCTTCAAATCCTCCAGGATTTGCCATATTGGGATTGTTGAGGCATGCAGCCTCTTAGACTAAGCATCAGGGCTCTCCAGTATGTGGGCAACAATTTTGTGTTTTATTACTGCTGTGGTATGAATGACAAGAGCTGCTGTAGCTCATATATTTGAATACTCAGTCATTAGGAGGTGGAACTGTTTGATAAGATTAGAAGGATGAGAAGATGTGGGCTTGTTGGGAGAGGTGTGTCACTGAGGATGGGTTTTGAACTTTCAAAAGCTCATGCTAGGTTCAATGCTCTCTCTCTTGGCCCGTGGCTCAGGGTGTAGCTAATGGAGTCTCTGAACCTGTAGGCAACCCTCCGATGTTTCTAAGAGTTGCCTTGGTAATGGTGCCTTTTCACAGTAATAGAACAGTGACTAAGATCTTATTGGCAAGCCAATCTAATACATCTCATTTGTAATTTGAATTTATTCTATGAGCTCTGTTTTAGAGAATACTACTCATGCCCCAGTAAATGGAGTTTTTACTGGATAGCCATTGATGGAATATGGATGGACAAAATTCATATTATTTATTTTTTTTAAAAAATATTTTTCTTGCTTGACAATTTCATTATCCATCCATCACTACCTCCCTCAACTGTTCCTAATCTACATCTCTTTTCCCTCCCAACTTCATGCCCTCTTTTCATTATTTTTTGTTATCAATAATCCTGAGATTAGTTAGTTCTTCCCATGTGCACGTAGCTCTGGGGTCATTCTCTGGGGTTTGAACAACCCACCAGTGACCTCATCTACAAGAAGAGTGATTCTCTCTGGAAGTCAGTACCTCATAGCTTTCCTCCCCATCTGCAGCTCTCACATTCTTTCCACCTCCCTCTTCCATGAGTTTCCTGAGTCTTGAAGGGTAGAGGTTGATATAGATGATGCATCCACTGCTGATCACTCAGAGTTATTTATGCATGGCACTTTGATCACCGTGAGTCTTGTATTAGCCTCTTCTCACTGCAGAAAGAAGCTCCACTGTTTAAAGTTGATAGTGGCATAAATCTGTGGGTAAACATGTAAGCATCTAAAATGCAGTTTGACAGCATGACCATTTGGCAAGCAATAATAAATACTTTCCAGTATTTTTTTCCAGTCATGGGTTTCAAACTGCTTTTACAGTCATGCATGAAATCCAGAAAGGGGTTGGTTACTACTGTAACTGTCATACCTCTGTTGCACAAGTGGGCATATCTTGCCAGTAGGTCAGTGTTGTGGGATATGGTGGCCAGCACTGTGTAGGACTATTACTGTCTTCTCCCCACCTCCCTGAAGCTTGCATATCATTTTTGGCACTATATAGGCTAGCTAGCATGGAGGAAGATTCCTGGTCAGTTTGAGGTTATTTTTGTATGTCCTTCATCCAAAGTGAGTGGTACCTTTAGAAATACGGTCTTACCGTTCAATTATGTTGGGCAACCAAGAACAATGGCAATAGCTTGTGTTATTTTGAGTGGCTCTCAGGATTCATTGGCTCACTAATAGGGAGCTGTCTCATGTCTGGTACTGCGATTTTCATTTAATAACCCATGTGTTTGGAGATCAGTATTATCTGAACAGAAGAAAGACACTTCTGTCAAACTACTTTTTAAAGAAATTATATATTATATTGCTCTTCATATTATTTAAATAAGAAATATATTAAAAGTGATTTAACATATTCTGTATTCTTAAAATTTATGTGTTTGGCTCAACCCTTTCTTAAAGAATGTTCTGGAGACTCAACCTTGTACTCACTCATTACTTTTCTGTTGCTGTACCACCACAAAGGTAACTCAGAGAAGGAAGCATTTATTTGGACTTACAGTCCTAGAGGGTTAGAGTCTATGACTGCGGAGCAAAGTTTGGGAACAAGGGCATTTGATAATTCACATTTCATATAACAAGCAGGAGGCTCCCAGTGTTACATCTCCTCTAATAAAACCATACATATGGTAACACACTTCTAGAATCTATTTCTGTCTTCATTGGGTTTGTGTAGCTCTACTCCAGTGGCTGTCCTGATGTTGTACAGCGCAGTTGAATTTAAATGTAATAGTTACTGTGAGAAGCATTACTTCTTGCTGAACAATGAATCTATATAATTTTTTCAATGTTCAGATAACTAAACATGAAACAATTGATAATAATCAGTTTGAGTAGAGGTACAGTAGACTGAGATGCTTCAGTTATTATAGTGTTATGCAAATAAGTGTAGCATTTTGCCATAAAGATTTAAAGTATATATTTCATTGGACTTAGCAGCTTCATTTCAAGAATTTATTCTATGAAAACAGTCATGCATTAATTTCATATGTATTTAGATATAATGCATGCACATAATTCATATTTTATATGTGCAATTATATATAAAATCATTATATATGTAAAAATTGGAAAGTAAGCTGTCATCATAGTTCATTACAATACTTTTATATAAGGAATTTCTACAAAGTCACTAAAAGAATTAAATACTTATATACATAAGAAAAACTACCTAGATTTTTATGTTACATCTTCAGAAATACCTATTTATGTTTTTCGATGAACAATACTTAAAATTACTTTCATAAGAATACCTATTAAATTTTTAATAGTAATTTACTCTGAAAATTAGGGTCTTATGGGAATAGGGAGGACATTTCTTTCTCTTTATTGGCTAAGGATTTGGGAAATAAATATTCATATAATATTTCTTTCTTTTTTTATTGAATATATTCTTTATTTACATTTCAAATGTTATTCCCTTTCCCAGTTTCTGCCCTCTGATAAAACCCCCAGCCCATTCTCCCTCCCCTGCCTCCATGAGGATGCTCCTCCACCCAACCCACTATCACTGATGCCCACCCCCTCGATTTCCCGAAGCTGGGGCATCTATTGAGCCTTCATAGACTAAGGACTTCTCCCACCTATGCCTGACTAGGCATTCCTCCCCTACAAATGCAGCTGGAACCATGTGAACCTTGGTTGATGGTTTAGTCCCTGGGAGCCCTGGGAGGTCTGATTGGCCGACATCATCGTTCTTCCCATGAGGCTGCAAACCCCTTCAGCTCCTCTAGTCCTCCCTTTCATTCCTCCATTGGGGACCCTATGCTCAGTACAATGGTTGGCTGCTGGCGTCTGCCTTTGTATCCATAAGGCTCTAGCAGGGACCCTCAGGAGACAGCCACATCAGGCTCCTTTCGGCAAGCACTTCTTAGCATCAAAAATAGTGTCAGGGTTTGGTGACTGTTTATGGGATGAATCTCCAGGTAGGATAGTCTCTGGATGGCCTTTCCTCAAGTCTCTGCCCCACACTTGGTCTCCAAAATTGCTCCTGTGAGTATTTTGTTTTCTTTCTCAGAAAAACTGAAGCATCCACACTTTGGCCTTCCTTATTCTTGAGTTTCATGTGGTCTGTGAATTGTATCTTGTTTATTCTGAGCTGTTGGGTTAATATCCACTTATCAGTGAGTGCATACCATGTGTGTTCCATTGTGATTGTGTTACCTCACTCAGGATGACACTTTCTAGTTCCATCCATTTGCCTAAGAATTTCATGAATTCATTGTTTTTAATAGCTGAGTAGTATTCCATGGTTTACATATACCACATTTTCTGTATCTATTCCTCTGTTGAAGGACATCTGTGTTCTTTCCAGTTTCTGGCTATTGTAAATAAGGCTGCTATGAACAAAGTGGAACATGTGTCCTTATTACATGTTAGAACATGGGTATATGCCCAGGAGTGGTATAGCTGGATCCTCAGGTAGTACTACGTCTAATTTTCTGAGGAACCACCAAATTGATTTCCAGAGTGGCTGTACCAGTTTTCAATCCCACCAGCAATGGAGGACTGTTCCTATTTCTCTACATTTTCATCTTAGCCATTCGGCTTTGTTTGAGGTGGAATCTCAGGGCTGTTTTGATTTGCATTTCCTTGATAACTAAGGATGTTGAGCATTTCATTAGGTGCTTCACAGTCATTTGAGTTTCCTTAGTTGAGAATTCTCTGTTTAGCTCTGTACCCCTTATTTTAATAAGATTATTTGACTCTATGGAGTCTAACTTCTTGAGTCCTTTGTATACATTGGATATTAGCTCTCTATTGGATGTAGGATTGGTAAAGATCTTTTCTCAATCTGTTGGTTGCCATTTTGTCCTATTGACAGTGTCCTTTGCCTTACAGAAGCTTTGCAATTTTATGAAGTCCCATTTGTCCATTCTTGTTCTTGGAGCATAAGCCATTGTGTTCTGTTCAGGAAAATTCCCCCTATGCCCATGTGTTCAAGGCTCTTCCCCATTTTCTCTTCATCCTTTCAATGTATCTGGTTTTATGTAAAGGTGTTTGATCCACTTGGACTTGACCTTTGTACAAGGAGATAAGAATGGGCCTATTTGCATTTTTCTACATGCTGACCTCCAATTGATCCAACACCATTTGTTAAAAATTCTGTCTTTTTTTTCACCAAATGTTTTTAGCTCATTTGTCAAATATCAAGTGACAATAGATTGATATGTGGGTTCATTTATGGGTCTTCAATTCTATTCCATTGATCTTCCTGCCTGTCTCTGTACAAATAGCACACAGTTTTATCACTATTGCTTTATAGTAGAGCTTGGGGTCAGAAATTCTTTTGTTCTTGAGAATAGTTTTCACTATTCTGGGTTTTTGTTATTCCAAATGAATTTGCAGAATGTTTTTTCTAGTTCCATAAAGAATTGATTTGGAATTTTGTTGGGAATTGCATTGAATCTGTAGATTGCTTTAGGCAAGATGAGCATTTTTACTGTATTAACCCTGCCAATCCATGAGCTTGGGAGATCTTTCCATTTTCTGAGATCTTCTATTTCTTTCTTCAGGGACTTGAAGTTCTTGTCATACAGATCTTCCACTTGCTTAATTAGAGTCTCACCAAGGCATGTAATATTATTTGTGACTATGGTGAAGGGTGTCATTTCCCTAATTTCTTTCTCAGCCTGTTTATCCTTTGAGTATAGGAAGGCTACTGATTAGTTTGAGTTGGTTTTATGTCCAGCCACTTTTCTGAAGTTGTTTATCAGCTTTAGAGTTCTCTGGTGGAGTTTTTGCAGTCACTTAAGTATACAATCATATCATCTGAAAATAGTGATAGTTTGACTTCTTCCTTTCCAATTTTCATACCTTTGACATTTTGTTTTCTAATTGCTCTAGCTAGAAATTCAAGCACTATATTGAATAGATAGGGAGAGAGTGGGCAGTCTTGTCTGGTCCCTGATTTAACTGGGGTTGTTTCAAGTTTCTCTCCATTTAGTTTGATGTTGGCTACTAGTTTGCTGTATATTGCTTTTACTATGTTTAGGTATGGACCTTGAATTCCTGATCTTTCCAAGACTTTTAATATAAAGGGATGCTGAATTTTGTTAAATGCTTTTTCAGCATCTAATGAAATGATCATGTGTTTTTTTTTCTTTGAGTTTGTTTATGTAGTGGATTACATTGATGGATTTCCATATATTGAACCATCTCTGCATTCTGGGATGAAGCTTACTTCGTTGTGGTGAAAGATAGTTTTGATGTATTCTTTGATTTGATTGGTAAGAATTTTATTGAGTATTTTTGCATCAATGTTCATAAGCGAAATTGGTCTGAAGTTCTCTTTCCTTGTTTGGTCTTTGTTTGGTTTAGGTATAAGCATAATTGTATTTTCACAGAATGAATTGGGTAGTCTTCCTTGTGTTTCTATTTTGTGGAATAGTTTGAAGAGTATTGGTATTAGCTCTTCTTTGAAGGTCTGATAAAACTCTCCCCTAAACCCATCTGGTTTTGGGTGTTTTTTGGTTGGGAGGCTGTTAATGACTGCTTCTATTTCCTCAGGGATTATGGAACTATTTAGATGGTTTATCTGATCCTGTTTTAACTTTGGCATCTGGTATATGTCTAGAAAATTGTCCATTTCATCCAGATATTCCAATTTTGTTGAGTATAAGCTTTTGCAAGCTTCTGATGTTTTTTTGAGTATCTACACTTTCTGTTGTTATGTCTCCCTTTTCATTTCTGATTTTATTAGTTTTGGTATTGTCTCTGTGCCCTCTAGTTAGTCTGGATAAGGGTTTATCTATCTTGTTGATTTTCTCAAAGAACCAGCTCCCATTTTTTGTTGATTCTTTGTACAGTTCTTTTTTGTTTCTATCTTGTTGATTTAATCCCTGAGGTTTGATTATTTCCTGCTGTCTACTCCTCTTGGGTGCATTTGTTTCTTTTTGTTCTAGAGCTTTTAGGTGTGTTGTCAAGCTGCTAGTATAATATAATTTTTCTTAATGAAAAAATTTGAAAATTCTTAGAAAGGGATTTAATGTCTTTTGATAACTTTAAGTTATATATGTCACTTGATTTGAAAATTTAATGATCTTTTCTCATCCTAGGACAAGCATGACATGGTGGAACTGAGAGAACTCGACCCCAGTGACCGTCCTCATATTGTGTATTGTGATTCTGAGTGACATTCACGGAAAGATGCTGGACGTCAGCTGCATCATGCAGAGAAAATTCTGGATAGCAAGTCAGTAAGGCAAAAACCCAGGGACACCAGAAGGACACTGCTTTAGACAGTAAACACACTTAAGATTTAGTCTTATGATGAAGTAAATGATTCATAGCTAATGCATTTCAGTTTTCTCTGTCTAAAGCTCAGGTTCTGTTGACAGAATAGCAAAATTCAAGTGACTGGTTCTAATATCTGTGGAGAAAGCCTAAGTGAGGTTTGCTTACTGGGCAGGCAGTCCTAGCACAGGAATTGCTTTTTATTAGAGTGATAAAATAACAGTGTTGGTAATCAAAGTTCAATGTTAAAGAAATCTTCAGTAGATACTCTAATTAGCTAATTAATTAATTCATTAGTTAATTAAACCTCTTCATGGAATGAGGGGTTAGAACTCTAGCCTTATATATGTTAGGCCAGCATTCCATTATGCAGCTGTATAGCCCCAGAACTCTTTGTTGGTTTTGTTTTTCTGAGGCAGAACCTCTGTAGGTTATACTGGCCTGGAACTCACTGTATAGTTTTGTGCAGCCCAGTCTGGTTTTGAGGTTACCCTTTAGCTCAAGCTGGCCTTGAACTTAGGATTTCACTGCCCCATCTTTCCAGGCAGGCACAGCTCTTAATTCATTATTCTGAGTCTTGGCATCTCACCTACTGTTTCAAAGAATTCGAAAGTTATTTCCTGCTTGTGAAACTCATTTCAAATGGCATTTCTTCATCGAATGAATGATATATTTTTTTATATACTTTTTCTTATTTACTTAAGATAGGGTTGGTCTCTTGCTTTCTGGCTCAGGCTGGCCTTGAAATCACAATGTAACTTAAGCTGCCCTCAAACTTAGGAGCATCTGCTTCAACTTCAAGAATTGTTAGGTTGCAGGTGTGTGTCATTATTTCCAGTTCATCACTTGATTTTTTTTCTGGAGCACTTATGGTACTTGACATTCATCTGTGGAATTTTAACTCAATTTTTTTATATCTCATGTACTTTCTCCATTACAGTGTCAGCCCTGTAAAGAAAATTGCTTCCTTTCTTCCTCACTGTTAGCACACCAGGATTGACCCATGTCTGACATTGTGCAGACAATAAGTAGCTTTGATTAAAGAATGATGCAGACGGTGTGGAAATGGATTTTAAATCTTTCAGTCTGTTTTTTTCTCATATTCCTTTCTCATCTTGATTTCATTTATTTCAATGCATAGCATACTGTCAGGATTGTCATCAGCCAAGGGGAGAATGTGAAGATGCCCTTTGAATCATTATGGACTTGTTTTTCTACTGTGTGTAAAAGGAATGCAGTGGGCTTCAAGACAGAAAGTTCGACGGTATTCACTTTCTTTCCTAAGTGCTTATTTCATTTTAAATCATTGATTTTATGCACATGTATTGTGGTCAGAGGACAGCCTCTCAAGTCAAGTCAGTAAGTCAGGTTTCTAATTTTCAGGGATTTTATTGGCTATTTTAATATATCCAAAATATTGGTAGTTTTAAAATTATCACTGGTATCTTTTTATTGAATATATTCTTCATTTCATCACTTGTATCTTACTCACATGCTATAATTTAAGTTCTTATATCTGGCATGTGATGAAGCTGATTGCCATTAGTTATTAAAAAAGCATTTGGGCTTTTCATAATTCCACTCAGCATTTGAGAATGTTAAATAGTAATTAATATTGTAGGAAGAAAGTGTGTTGTCAAGAAAGGAATTGAATTTAGATCTCTGAGTTAGATTAATTACATAAAAAGGGGTCCTTCCCCTGTTCTGGAAAATAGTGCTGGAAAAGAGCCCTATTATGGTTTTTTATCTTGAGAGGAGTTGGCTGACAAACAAAATCCCTAACATAAAAGACTAAATGAAGTAGATATGGGCACTCAGACTTACACATATACACATGGGTGTGAACACATTCAAAGGCACACTCATAAAGGTATACACAGGTTCACAATATGCCCACAGAGATGCACAAATGCACACACACACTGAAAACAAAGATGGAGAGTAGAGCTTGGCTTCCTGAATCATTGATGCATGGGGCTGGAGATTGTCAGTATCAAGAAAGCTGCTTCCTCTCTTCTGGTCCTTCCTTATTCCATATATCTTCTCCTCTAAAATTTTCCTATGTGTTTGCTTCTGAACTCTCTCCTTGCCTTGTTAGTCACATGATCACAAATGACCTCTTTTAGCGTCTAATTTAACTCCTAAGACTAATCAGCGTGTTTGATATTGAAACTACTCTGGATTTTCATGCTGCTTCACAACCCATACCTATAAACAGGTAGAGAAGGCTAATCAGTTTTAACCGTGATAGAGGTTGAATATTTGGGAAAATTCAATTTCCAGAAAGAAGGAAAATCTAGGAAGATACTAAACAAACAAACAAACAAACCCAAAAAAAACAAAAATCACCAAAACAAAACAAAACAAAACAAAACAAAAACCTGCAGTAGTTAACTAATCTCTGAGCCATCTCTAATTAGCTGAGCTATGAATTAGGAGCAGAATTGAATAGTTTATGTCTAAGTTTTCTCCTAAAATTGCTTTGAGTTGCTTTAGGAGCCAACAGTTTTGCTTTACATTACTTTATGAAGGAGTTCTTGCTACTAACAGTTGAATCTCTTATTTGACCTAAAGACATATATAGATGCAGTTTCTTCTGACTGGATATGAAATCAAAAGGCATGAACTTCGTGAATTTAATTTCTTTCAAATGAAACAACGAATGAGAGTAATTATCTGTCATTATGAGGTGCTACTTTACCACTACAAATACAGCAGCAGCAAGCATCTTTCTATGGTGATTGTATCCATTTCTTGTTTCCAGCGAAACAATTGCTTTCAAAGAGAATTTTGTATCTATCATTTCCTTAAGGTCTTGCTTAGCTCAGGCTGGCCCAAAGCTCACTGTACAATCAAGAATCTGCCCAGCAAAGGACACCATCAAGAGGACAAATCGGCAACCAACAAATTGGGAAAAGATCTTCACCAATCCTACATCAGATAGAGGGCTAATATCCAATATATATAAAGAACTCAAGAAGTTAGACTCCAGAAAACCAAACAACCCTATTAAAAATGGGGTACAGAATTAAACAAAGAATTCTCACCTGAAGAACTTCGGATGGCGGAGAAGCATCTTAAAAAATTCTCAACTTCATTAGCCATTAGGGAAATGCAAATCAAAACAACCCTAAGATTTCATCTTACACCAGTCAGAATGGCTAAGATTAAAAATTCAGGAGACAGCAGGTGTTGGAGAGGGTGCGGAGAAAGAGGAACACTCCTCCACTGCTGGTGGGGTTGCAAATTGGTACAACCACTCTGGAAAGCAGTCTGGCGGTTCCTCCGAAAACTGGGCACCTCACTTCCAGAAGATCCTGCTATACCACTCCTGGGCATATACCCAGAGGATTCCCCACCATGTAATAAGGATACATGCTCTACTATGTTCATAGCAGCCCTATTTATAATTGCCAGATGCTGGAAAGAACCCAGGTATCCCTCAACAGAAGAGTGGATGCAAAAAATGTGGTATATCTACACAATGGAGTACTATTCAGCCATTAGAAACAACGAATTCATGAAATTCTTAGGCAAATGGATGGAGCTAGAGAATATCATACTCAGTGAGGTAACCCAGACTCAAAAGGTGAATCATGGTATGCACTCACTAATAAGTGGATATTAACCTAGAAAACTGGAATACCCAAAACATAATCCACACATCAAATGAGGTACAAGAAGAAAGGAGGAGTGGCCCCTGGTTCTGGAAAGACTCAGTGAAACAGTATTCAGCAAAACCAGAACGGGGAAGTGGGAAGGGGTGGGTGGGAGGACAGGGGAAGAGAAGGGGGCTTACGGGACTTTCGGGGAGTGGGGGGGCTAGAAAAGGGGAAATCATTTGAAATGTAAATAAATTATATCGAATAAAAAAAATTAAAAAAAAAAAAAAGAATCTGCCCAGATTTCTGAGCTTAACACCTTCATCTTCTTTGAGCTAGGATTACAGGCATGTGCCACCACACCATTTTATGTGGTGCTGGGGATGGAATGCAGGGTATCATATGTACAAGGGGCGAGCCACATGATACAAGGGTATCCTATACACTACTGACTGAGCCACATGATCAATCTCTGAAGCACTTATTGTTAATCCTTTTTAACTGAGACATGGTGTGTGAGAGTGTATGCTTGGATTTTCACACAGAGAGAGTGGAGAAGGCAGAGACCAAGTGAGCCTGCATATTTATTTTGGAACCCTAATCATATTTTTACTAGAGACTTAGGAATAACAATGTTCCACATTTGTTCTTTTGGGATAGCAAATGTTTCATGCTTGGGCCAAGAGGAGAAAGAAAGTTGTAAGATGCTGAGATGATGAAAAAACACTCAGTGGGAACAAAAGGCCTAAACTGTGTTAGTTTTCCTGCAATGAAAATAATGTTTGTGTTTGTAGATTTTTTTTTCATAATTTACTTTTTATTCACATTACATCCCAATTGCAGCCTCTCTCCCTCCCTCTCTTCGCAGACTTGCCCTTACAAATCCCTCCACATTGCTCCTTCCTCTTTTCCTCAGAGAATGGGAATCCCCCCTTCAGTACTATGCCACCCTGGGACATCTAGTCTCAGAAGGACTAAGCACATCATCTCCGTCTGAAGCTCACCAACCAGGCAGTCCAGGTAGGGGAAGGGAATCCAATGGCGGGTAACAGAATCAAAGGCAACCCCCCACCTCCGCTCCAATTGTTAGGGGACCCACATGAAGACCAAGATGCACATCTGATACAAATGGGGGGGGGGCTAGGTCCTGCCCCTGCGTGCTCTTTGGTTGGTGGTTCAGTCTCTGTGAGCCCACATGAGCTCAGGTAAGTTGATTCTGTAACTCTTCTCATGATGTCTTTAATTCCCCCAGCTCACTCAATTCTATCCCCTGCCCTTCCACCAGACTCCTGGAGCTCCTTCAGATTTTTCTCTATGGGTCTCTGCGTTTATTTCCATCATTTGCTGGGTAAAGCCCCTCAGGAGACAGTTATGTTAGACTCCTGTCTGCAAGCATGGCAGAGACTCATTCTTTTAATGCAGCAGCTCTAACACAGAGAACAGTTAGGTTTTTTTTTTTTTTTTTCAACTTACTAAAAATGGTGCCTAGAAATGCTGAGGACTTGACCTAGGTTAAGCAGTGGGATGTAATGAAACTGGGATTTGAATACAGCTGTGTCTCACTTGAGAGCTTGTCCACCCTCTTCAGCAGTCCAAGAGGAAAAACAAAGTCTTCCCAGCCTTTGTGAAGTTGTTCTGAGTCCTTAGAGAACTATCTTAGCATGCTGATGTTGCATTTTCATGCAATAGAGTTCTAGTCTGTTAAATAGAAACAGCCAAATATTTATTTTGAATCGGACAGATACATGCAGAATTAATAGAAGGATTGTTGTGTAGAACACAGGTGTCTAGGTAGTTATTAAGAGTTTTGATTTCAGTTCCACTGACATAACTCTGTGTTGATCTATCTCTCTTATTTTATCTGTTATCTATGTGTCTATCTATCTATCTGTCTGTCTGTCTGTCTATCTATCTATCTATCTATCTATCTATCTATCTATCTATCTATCTATCTATCTAACTATCTATCTGCTGTTATCTATATATTTATTTATGGAGTCATTGTAGCTCAGACTGGCCTCGATCTCATGATCCTCCTTCTTCAGGATTTTGAGTGCTGGGTTTACAGATGTGTGCCTCCATGCTGAATTTACAAGATTTACTTGTATTTTGGCTTCTCAGCAACAAAACAAGGGCTCATAAAAGAACCAAACCATTGGATCACTGTGAAGAGTAGAAGACATTTTGTGAATGTTAGGAAGCTCGGCCCAGAGAAATTACCCTGAGCTTCAAATATTTACTCCTATAAAAGAGTCTGCAGATGCATAAGGACTTTGAAAACTCTGTGTAATAAAATCCAACTTTATTTGAATTCTTACTTTCTTAAAGTAGTAATTGTCCCTTTCTTTGCAGTTTTGATGCAAAAACCACAGTGCTCATGTTCAAGAGAATAAGAGCTAGTTTATCTGAAGTCATTCTTAGTGACCATATCCCAGGAACAGAGATTTAGGTTACTGAGTGTCATATTTTGATGGGGAAGCAGAATTATAGATTCACAGAACAAAGAAAATCACAAATACAGGCAAGTTTAAAATACATTTGAGGATATATCAGAGATGTGGTGAGAGTCAGAAGGGGAAGCTTTTTTATAGGCCCAAGATGTTGTCTGTTGACAGTCTTAGTTTTTGTGTCAGTGGGCACCAGTAGTCTTTTCAGTTAATAGATTCCAAAGGTTTTTATCTATTAGTTACAGGATATTAGTTATGACACAAAGGTGAAAAAAATTGTTAGCCCAAGATGTGGTAACTGGCTTTTGGATTTGCGAAAACATCCCAAATTCACTACAGGTTGCAATTCTAATCTCTGCGGATACAGCAGCTTTCCATGAATTTTCGTTCACAGGAGTGAGAAGTACAGAACTCACATTTCTCCATGGTTCCTTTTGTTAGAGGTGCGTCTGGGGCCCCAACAAAGGGGAAAAGGACAGAAGACACCATTATAAGATGAATATAAAGTTGTAATGTTTAATGTGTAAGTTTGAGTTCCCATTAGGAAAAGAAAGTCCAAACACAATTCTATTATGTTGAGTAACTATATGTACTTTTCACAAAGACATTAAAAAAAACTCAGGATTTGACAGAGTCCAAAAAGTCAGAAAGAGTGACTATGTCAGCAACACATTTAGGCTTATGATAAGAGTCAATGTCTGTGTAGGTATCTGCTGATATCCATGCCCACCGATTTTAATATAGAGAAATGACTAATTTTTCTCTTACCTGACACATCAGAAGTGAGCGGTTTGCTATTGTTCTCAAATACATCCCCACAAGATATATTTAACAGAAAACATGTAGCCATCCATTTTGTTATTAACTAAATAAACTGCATTTAAGAGGAAATTTGGGGGTTTAATTCGGTGGAATTATGTATACATTTTTCTGTGTTTTTCTTTTTTCTTTTTTGCCATTTGTATTCCATACCAGTGCCTTTTGCAAAAATTAATCTTTAAGCTTTCAGTAATGCCTTTTCATAGAACTGAGAATCATTTCTGTTTGCCAAGGTAGAATATCTCTTCCAAAAAAATTCCATTCAATATATTTATTGAAACTGTCAAAATATAATAAAAAACCCCAAAGGCAGTTTATCAACGGGTCTGTTGGGAAAAAAATAACGTTTCATTTATTACAAAACAATAGTAGACATCATAGGAGAATTGGAACGAAAAGCTTATCAGCTAGTGCCGCAATTAAATAACAAAATAGCAGACAGGAGACCAGAAATCCTGAAACCAGTTTAGTTGAGTTACTTAGAGTCAGCCTTGCACACTGTAAGATTGTCTGGTTTACCTGTGCATACTAGATAAGTATCTGGCCCGTGTTATTTATAAAAAAACAAAGGTTGCAGGATTTAAATTTCATGAAATCTGATGATTCCAGATATGTCTCCCTAGGACCGAGACAGGAATGGTTTTTGAGCTGTTCCTTTTCCGTTGCGACTGAAGGTGGAGCCCTTGAGCTGCGTCCCAGAGGCGGCCTCAGCAGGAGGATTTTCAAACAAGCTTTTGTAGTTCGCAAAAGGACATGGAGCAATTTAGCAAGAGGAAAAAAAAAAGTCTCTATTCGTCCAACTCCTGGCTTGCTACCTCGCATAGCTTGTGGCGAAGCCTAGGTAAATGGAAATTAACGGGATATGATAAGCTCGGCCAGGAGCCCCAGCGAGGTTTGGAAGTCGAGTTTTTTCTTTTCATTATCTTGTAGTTTGGGTATTAGGTGGGATGATAGAGGGGGAAGGCTTTGCTTTATGAGTTCTCCCTTGGACTCAAATCTTTACCCAGCGTCAGATTTATCATTTTTATAACGAATGGGATCTATTGCTGTTTTCTGTTACGGTTTTAGCATTCTTTAGGTTTAAGGAATAATTAAAGCGCTTTCCACACAGATCAGCTTTGAAAGGGGAAAGACAAGAGGTGTCAGAAAAGCAGCTGTACCCAGAAATTCACAAGCTTTACTTCATTTTCATTCCAATTAGAACCTCCTGAAGGTCATGGTCCACAGCCTTTAGAGATGTATGCAAATGCTGAAGTGGAGGGCTGGATTTTGAACCCTGTCAGCTTAACTTCAATTTTTGTGCCATTTCCTTTGTAATCAAAACTTTGTATACCTGATTTTAATTATTTTATTTTGTTTTTTTCTGAGGTAAATACAGAGCTGAATTAAAAATTACATTGCATGAATTTTAATTTCATTGAAATGTTTTTTTTTTTTTTCTTATCAGTGTGACAAGCAGAAAGGAGCATGATATTGCATAACTAACTTCTCCTAGGGAATCTTTCTTTGGTCACCTCATACAGAAAAGCTTTGGACCAAACAAACAAGCAAACGAGAAAGTTTAATTCCAGCTTATAGATGCAGGGGTGGCTCTGGCAGCTGCTTTAGTAAATGCCCTTCCCTTAAGTGAGCGAGATTCATAGGGATTGTTAGAGGAGTTCCCAGAGCAACTTGCAGGCAGCTACCTGACTGAGGAGTTGCAATTGCTACTGCACAGATAGCATTCAGGAGCAGTGCTTCCAGTCCTAGTTGTTCAGGAGTCTCATGATTTGTCCCTCTCTCCAAGAGGGAAGTTTTCAATGCAGAGAAACAGCTAAACAATATCAGTGTCTTGGACAAAAATGTTGTGGAAGAAGCAGTGTTGGGCTATGTGTGGCTTTCCACTGACATTTTACATCATTCAGAAACTTTCCTGTGTTATTTATACTATTATTTGCAAATTAATTGGCTTAGTGTTTTTTTTCCCCATCTGCTTTGGTATGTGTACCTTCCCTGATTTGAAAGAATAGAAAGGTTTTCAGATGGTTCTTTAAAAAAATTCACTCACTCACTCACACACACACACACAAGAGGTGGGAGAGGAGGGGGGAGAAGAGGAGGGGTGGACCCCACTTTTAAAAGTAACTTTTTTTTGTTCTTTTGTTTTGTTTGTTTTGTTTTTTTCGAGACAGGGTTTCTCTGTGTAGCCCTGGCTGTCCTGGAACTCACTCTGTAGACCAGGCTGGCCTGGAACTCAGAAATCCACCTGCCTCTGCCTTCTAAGTGCTGGGATTACAGGCATTTAGTGCTGGGATTACAGTGCACCACCACTGCCCAGCTTAAAAGTATCTTTTATTTATCAGATGTAGTTGTCATCTTGGAGACTTACTGCAGAATAAACTCACTCTAGCTCTTTCTTTTCTTTTCTTTTTTTTTTAAACAAATGAATGAACTTTATTGAGTAGTCAGAATGGCTATAAAAATAAGAAAAACTGATGAGAATGTGCCCTCCCCCCAGCTTTTTGAGCAGGAATTTCTTTTTTTTTTTTTTAATTTTTTTTATTCGATATAATTTATTTACATTTCAAATGATTTCCCCTTTTCTAGCCCCCCCACTCCCCGAAAGTCCCGTAAGCCCCCTTCTCTTCCCCTGTCCTCCCACCCACCCCTTCCCACTTCCCCGTTCTGGTTTTGCTGAATACTGTTTCACTGAGTCTTTCCAGAACCAGGGGCCACTCCTCCTTTCTTCTTGTACCTCATTTGATGTGTGGATTATGTTTTGGGTATTCCAGTTTTCTAGGTTAATATCCACTTATTAGTGAGTGCATACCATGATTCACCTTTTGAGTCTGGGTTACCTCACTGAGTATGATATTCTCTAGCTCCATCCATTTGCCTAAGAATTTCATGAATTCGTTGTTTCTAATGGCTGAATAGTACTCCATTGTGTAGATATACCACATTTTTTGCATCCACTCTTCTGTTGAGGGAAGGAATTTCTTTTTTTTCTAAATTCTTTGTTTACATTCTAAACGCTTTCCCCTTTCCCAGTTCCCCCCTCCCCATATGTCCCATAAGCCTTCTCTATACCCATTCTCCAATCACCTCCCTCCTTTTTCTCTGTCCTGGTACTCCCCTACAATGCTGGATAAGGCCTGTTCAGGATCAGGGCCCTCTCCTTACTTTTTCATGGGAGTCATTTGATATGCTACTTGTGTCTTGGGTATTCAGAGCTTCTGGGCTAGTTAATATCCACTTATCAGTGATTGCATTCCATGTATATTCTTTTGTGATTAGGTTACCTCACTTAGGATGATATTTTCCAGTTCCAACCATTTACTCAACCATTTGAGTAGTATTCCATTGTGTAAATATACCACATTTTCTGTATCATTCCTCCATTGAGGGACATCTGGGTTCTTTCCAGCTTCTGGCTATTATAAATAAGGCTGCTATGAACATAGTAGAGCATGTATCCTTATTGCATGCCGGGGAATCCTCTGGGTATATGCTCAGGAGTGGTATAGCAGGGTCCTCCGGTAGGGTCACATTCAGTTTTCTGAGGAATCGCCAGACTGATTTCCAGAGTGGTTGTACCATCTGGCAATGTCACCAGCAGTGGAGGAGTGTTTCTCTTTCTCCACATTCTTGCCAACACCTGCTGTCAGAATGGCTAAGGTTAAAAACTCTAGTTCTTTCTGAACTTTGGCTAGCTGGTTTAACTCAGGTGTTTTGGCTCAAATTGTCTTCTCTCTGCTTTTGACTGAATTGCTCTGCTCTCAAACTAACTCTGGCAATCTGCTTTAATCTCTGGTTCCTTCTTGTCCCTCTGCTTGTTCTGTCCTCACCTATGTCTGTCTAGCTTGTTCTTTCTGCTACCTGCCATTGTAAAACTGTCTCAGTAAAGTAGCCTCTGTCTCTTTCTACCTCTTCTCACAGGAGTTGTATGCATTCTATCTCTGACTCACTCTGTCAAACCTTTCTGCCACTCAATTAGACCTCACCTTCTTTTCTTTTTAAGTGAGTATATTCTTTATTTACATTTCAAAAGTTATTCCCTTTCCAGGTTTCTCTCCCTCCCAGAAAACCTCTAACCTATCCCCCTGCCTCCATGAAGGTGCCCCTCCACCCAACCCACTCCCACCTACACTCCCTCAATTTCCCTACAATGGGGCATCTATTAAACCTTCATAGGACCAAGGACCTTTCCTACCATTGTTGCCTGACAAGGCATTCCTCTGCTACAAATGCAGCTGGAGCCATGTGTACCCTTGGTTGATTGCTTAGTCCCTGGGAGCTCGGGTTGGAGGGGGAGGGTTGGTTGTTTGATATTGTTCTTTGTATGAGGTTGCAAACCCCTTCAGCTCCTTTAGTCCTTTTTCTAACTCCTCCTTTGAGGACCCGTGCTCAGTCCAATGGTTGGCTGCGAGCATCTGCTTCTGTATTTGTAAGGCTCTGGGAGGGCCTCTCAGGAGACAATCATATCAGGTCTCTATTGGCAAGCATTTCTTGGCATCCACAATAGTGTTGGGGTTTGGTGACTGTTTATAGGATGAATCCCCAGGTAGGACAGTCTCTGGACTTTCAAACATGGCTGCTTCCTTCTACAAACTACTTTACTTTCATTGTTTGGGGTGAAAGGTGTGTCTGTATTCTAGCCAGAGGGATTAAAGGGATGTAATTCCATCCCTATCACACAGATCTAGAAGGTCTTTGGCTGTGGTCCCTTGCCAGCGCAGCCATGCTGCTGGATTAAAATTCTATACTTAGCAAGTTGTATCTATATTTATTTGTACACACACACACACACACACACACACACACACACACAATGACAATAATTGGGGAGAGAAAGTTATCAGTTTGAGAGTGTGTGGGAAACATGGAAGGAGAGAGAAGGGCTGGGGCGGGGATGGAGGGAGAAGCTAGGCAGGGAGTACAGGGAAGAGAAGGGAAAGGGAGAAGTGACATAATTATATTTTAATTTAAAATGTATAATTTTTGACTTGCCACATTGTTTGTATTTTTGCAATGAGACCTGAGCATGTGAGTTTCTTTCTTTGGTGGTATATGTGCCTGATGTGAATATTGAAGGCTGGAGTGATACACAGAGTATACATCCTAGTCTAAGTATTGAGGTTGGGGATGTTCTAGGAAGGACTCCTCAGATGGGGAAGGCAGTGAGGTATAGGACCCACAGGCTGTCTGTGCTTTGGAATGAATGAATGAATGAATGAATGATATATATATATATGTATATATACATATATATATATATAGTGGGGGGCAACAGTGCATATATAAACAATGAAGAACTACTTTCAGAAGGGGAAATTGCATTTCTTTTTCATTGAGGAGTGGGGACACAGTGCATATGTAAAGGTCAAAGGACAACTTGCTGAAGTAATTTCTTTTCTTATAACATGGACCCCAGAGACTGAGGATTGAGTTCAGGCTATTAGGCTTTGTGGTAAGCTACTTTACCAGCTGAACCATCTCACGGGCCCTAAATGGTTCTTATATGCCTTAGTGTTGCAGAAAATCCTTTTGTTTTGTGCAGTTTAATTAGGTATGTGAAAGACTCTGTTTTTCAAGTGATACCAGGGTGTTCTTTGTTTTTTTTTTAAATTTTTAAAAATTTTTTAATTTTTTTTGACTTGTCAATAGCTAGAGTTAACCAAGAAGAGGAAATCTCAACTGATAAAATTCCCCCAGCAGATTGGCCTGTGTGCAAGTTTGTGGACATTTTCTTGGTTGGTAATTATTGTGTAAGGGCCAGTGCACTGAGGGAAGGTGGTCCTAGAGCGAATGAGGAAGGAAACTTAATGTGGCATGAGGAGCAAGCCAGGAAGCAGCACCTCTCTATGTTCTGTGCTCCAGTTCCTGCCTGCAGTGTGCATAGTTCCTGTGCTCAAGGTTCCTGCCTTGAGTTCCTGCCCTGACTTCTCCATGAAGCTGACACAAACCCTTTCTTCTCTGCATTGCTGTTACTCATGGTGTTTTATCACAGAGGTAGAAAGCAGGCCAATCCATGTTTGTCCTAATATTCCTTTCTTTATTGAATTAAGATGACCTTTAATAGATGCCAAGTTTCTATGTTGGGGGCTATATTTTTTCCATTTTCCCTTAATGGGAGGGGTTGAAGACTAATTATTATTGTTGTGTATTTTAATTCATTTCAGATATAGTTTCATTTAATACTCTGCTTATTTATTTTAGAAAACTTTCTGGCTATTTTTTATATTGAGTTTTAAAAATCCATTTGTGAGGTTCTGGAGAAATGGCTCAGAGGGTAAGAGACAATAGAATCATTGGGTTCTTGCCAGTCACCAGCCTAGTTCCATCATCAATGAGAGAAAGTGTCCTTTTTAGTTTTATGATAATAGGTTTACTTCTTCTTTGGGCTTCACTTGTGTTCTTAGGACACAGACAGAAGACAGCCAGAGAAAGGCCTATCAACCTCTGCTTAACGTGGTCAAGGGTTTTCTAGCCTGAAGTTCCAAACTCATCTCCAGTTCTCTTATTTCCCAGCTGCAAAGGCCTGAGAACCACATAGGCAGGTTTATCGTAGACGCAGACTCACTTCTGGTTCTGTTATGTATCAGTTGCTTTATGGATTGCTGAAAAATAAAAACCTGAAGGGAAAAAGTAGTTATTTTCCATCAAAGTTTAAGGGTCCTGTCCATCATCGTCTCCCATGATGGTGTCAGAATGCGAGTCAGCTCTCACATTTCAAATCTGCAGTCAGGAAAGCAAGAACAATGTCTGTTGTTCTCAGATACCTTTCTTTCTTTTTTATTCACTACAGTATTTCTTTTTTTATTCACAGCCCATAAAGTTCTGATGCTCATATTTAGGGTGCGTCTTCCTCTCTTAACCCAATCAAGAACACTATGGACAGATGCAGAGCTTTCTTTCCATGGTGATTCTACATTTTCTTAGGCTAATTATCAAGACTAACCATCACTGCATCTGATTTTGCAGTATTCCATTCCATTTTTGTATTTCAAGTAGTCATTGATAATGACATGTTCAGTATCAATAGTTTACATTTAAGTTTACTTAATGTCTACTTCTACATACCTTTTAAACAGTAGTATTTTTTGAAATACTTTTTGCAAGTATACAAGAATATCAGCTTCAAAGGTTAAATAACTTTACTAATTTATTGGTAGTAAGACCTCAAGAACAATGTAAAATTGTGTGAACAACCACTGGTTTTTCTTTTCTGTTAGTCATTTTCTAATGTTAAGCCACATCTGTGTTACTGGAGCCTTATCCACTGGTGATCATTTTAATGTTTTGCTGGACTAATTTAGCTAATGATTCTTTCATCATTGCAAATGAGACTGCTTATAAATTTTCTTTTATTACACTCTATTTAATTTTCATAACAAAATTATTATTGTCTCATAAAATGAAACTTCAAGTTCTTAATCTGTTTCTAGGTTGGGAATTGTTTACAATAAAAAAAATGAAATGGTACCTTGAAGGTTTGGGAAAATGTGTTTCTGAAGCATGGCTGACACATGCATTTCTAATTCAATTTTTTTAGCAATTAGTTTATTGTAAGTTCTTAAGTGTGAACATAAGGCATATAAATCAATCTATAGGATAATAGAGAGTTTTCACATTATTTCCTGAGATGGCTTTACTTTGTTTTGAATACGGTGACTTGTGATTATTGATTTTTAAATGTTAAACTAACCTTGCTTACCTCCAATAAATCTCCCCTCCCCTTTTTTTAACCAATAATGTATTATTATTGAGAATAATTTGATTTTTTTAAAGAGACATTTCTATAAATTTTTGAGAAATCTTTTGAGGGTATTTTTTATCTTATCTTTCAAGTTTTGCTCATGTAATTATGGAAATCTCACAGCATATTTAAAAATTCATCTACTCTTTTTACTGTAAAGTTCATTTAGGATTTATGCTGCCTTTTCCTTGTCTCTGCAATAGATTGAATTAATGAACACTGCTTGAATCCAGAGTTTGGGATGACACACAATGACTTTAATTTTTCTTTTCAAGATAGGGCCTCACTTTGTAGCCTTGGTAGTCCTGGACTTCCCTGTATAGACCAGGCTTGCCTCAAACTCAAAAAAATTTTCCTGCTCCTGCCTTTTGAGTGCTGGAATGAAAGGAATGTGCTATCATACTTGGTGTTAATTCTTTAATAAGTGTGTTTATATTTTTCTGCTTCACATTATTTTATTTATATGTGATTATTTTCTAGGAATTTACTTATTTAATCAATCTCAGCTATTGTATTTGCTACTACAAAATTATTAGTGATATTCACTTTTATACAAATATAAAATTTCTAATGCAACATATATTTTTTCAAAAAATATTTCAAAACATTTATTTGTTGAAATAAAGTTTTTTAAAAAATATTTTAGTGTAGTTTTTCTTTTGGGAGGATGTTGAAACCAAGTCTTACCATAGAGCTTAAGATGCTCTTAAAGTCATAATCCTCCTGTCTCAGCCTCCTGATTACTGGAAGCAGAGTTGTATCCAACATCTTTTAGTACTATTTTGATTTGCCTTAAGTTTGTGGAAAGTTGTAATAGTTCTCTTCTGTCCCTCCTCCAGGTTTGTGTGTGTGTGTGTGTCTGTGTGTGTGTTTAACATCTTATAACATTCTGATACATTTATCCAACATGTGAACATAATTATTTCCTATTCTCTACACTCTCCAGAACCTCACCCAGAATGTCAGTCACTCTGCCACGAGCATCCTCTGATCTGTAGCATTTTCATGGATGGCCTTTGAATTTTGAGGTCATTTTGTTGTTGGTTTTTACATTTGGGTTTATTGTCCATCTCATAATTAGCGTATGATTTCTGAGGGATCATCATAGACATAAAATCTATCCTCATTGTGTCACATTGAAAGGACAGACTGGCACCTATCTGTGATGTTGTATCATCTGGCAGTGGTCCTCCCTTTCAAGATCTTCAATTTCTTGTCAAGTTCTCTTTTGTATTTTTCCATACCCGTAACCTCTGGAAACAAGTTCTTAACTGGATCCCACATTTAAGAGATAGGGCATGATTTTTATTACAGGGAGGGGACAGTGATGGCCTAAACTATTTGGAATTCTCTATAGGGAATGTTTCCTTCATGGAAAGTTGTTTCCTGAGCCATCATCTCATTGGCCCTCTTTTTCCTTCTTTTATAGAACTTGTTTGGAACCTTGAGAGATGGGTCAATGGTTAGGAACACTTACTTCTTCATTCCCAGTGCTGCTAAAACAAGAAGATGAAAGGTATGAACCTTCTTCTGGCTACTGTGAGCATATGCACTCTCAATCACATTATCTTAGTAAGGCTTCTATTGCTGTGGAGAGACACCATGACCAGGACAACTTTTATAAAGCAAATATTTAGTTGGGTCTGAGTTACAGTTTTAGAGGTTTAGTCCATTATCATCCCGGTGAGAAGCATGACATTATGCAGGCACACTTGGTTCTGCAGGAGCCAAGAGTTCTAAATCCTGATCTGAAGGCAGCCAGGAAGAGCCTGTTCCACAATGGGCATAGTGTGAGCATAGAAGACCTCAAAGTCCACTCCTATAAAGACATACTGCCTCCAACAAGACCACATCTCCTAATAGTGTGACTCCCCATAAGCCAAGAATTCAAATATATGAGTCTATTGGGTCATTCCTATTCAAACCACCACATATATACACATACATAAACATGCATACACACATACATATATAATTAAAAACAAAGATATTAAATTGCAAAGTAACAATTTATAACTATTGTAGTAGTTTGAATTATAGTAGCCCCCTAGACTCATATATTTGCATACTTGTTTTCCAGTTGGTGAAATATTTGGAAGGATTATGGCGTATTGCCTTTTTGGAGTAGGTGCTGATAATAGACTAAGCATCTGAAACTGTAAGGAAGCCCGAAATTAAATGCTTTCCTTTATAAGAATTGCTTTGGTTATGAAGCCTCTTCACATCAATGGAACAGTGACTAAGATAATTATATTGTCATTGTATAACATGGCCAAATGTTCTCTACTTGTATGTAATGGCTTCAAGAGAGGGAAAGGAATTCTTGGAATATGCATATTTTTGAAACTTTTTTAACATTTGAAATGATCATATATTTCTTATTTCTTATGCATATGTTTATTGTTAGTTGAGTAGTTTATGACTTGTATTATTTCATTACTTGATCAGTCATTCATAAGGTATGTAATGTCTCAACCTAATATTTTTTATTTTTCTTTATATTTTTCCACATTCTCATTTAAATATTTTCATTTTGTATTGGTTGGAGAATATTTCTTCCTGCACACTTATGTACAATGTAAACTCAGTGACTGTGAAGCTCAAGTTCATTTAAATAACTCCTGACTTTAGCTCTACATTGTCTAATATTTTCTCTGTCATTCTTTCTGTTCTCAAATATCTGATGTTTGATTCTTTTTCCAAATGTACACAGAAAGATGAAGCTGATTAATAAAATGTCTGTGCCTTATGGACCCTTAGCAGTCTTGCTTGCTTGTTTAAGCCAACTCTTGGTAAGTAATCTGTCCAAGAGTATAGATTATTTTCTCCTTGGCTTGAATAAATGGAAGATAAGTAGTAATGTACTTTTATCAAATCCCGTGGGTTTCAAATCAAAGTAGGAAAATTGTCATGGAACTATTGTTCCAGCAATGGGGAAACTGAGGCAGGAGAATAGTGAATCTGAGCCCAGTTTGGGGACCATAATATAACCTTGTCATGCATATAGAAAATAATAGCTTTATTCTGAGAATAAAATAATTTATTATAGTAGTAACAGTGAACAATAGGTATAGCAAAACACTGTGAGAGTGTTTTGAATAAATAAACTACTGCTCTTGTGAGGTAGCTACTATTATTTAATTTTTATTGGTGATAAGATAGAAAAAGTTGCAGGTGCTTACTTAAGTATCAAAGCTGTGCAGGTACACACAGGAACTGAGACTATGCTCATAGCCTCCCTGACACTTGTGGACTGTTACCATGAATCATGGTAAATTATTCAAATCCTTTGCAGAGATGGAGAAGTTTTATAGTTTCAGTGTCGATGCTAGAAGCAAGCAGTCACTGTAGTGTTCCAAGCAGTTTTTCTGTATACGCTGGTCCACCCATTTGTTACTCTAGTGTTGAATCATTATCTGCCCACTCTCAGCTTTCTATGTGTCGCTGCTGGGACATGTGGCCCTGGAATCTCCCCTCTCTTGCCTTTCTAGATTGTCTTTTATTTCAGCAGATCTTCTATCATTTCAAGTCTACTTTTCAAAAAAGAAAAGCCTGCTTTTCAAAAAAAAATCACTTCACCATTCAGCTCAGTGATAGAATGAGATTTTTTTTAGTAGTGGTTGGTATTTATAAAGCATGTGTTTGGGGTTCGAGAGATGGTTTAGCAGTTAAAAGCATGGACTCTTCTTCCAAAGAACCAAGAGTTCAAGCTCAGTATCCAGAATTTATATAGGTGACTCACAGATGAAATCCAGTTCCAAGCCCATATGATGATTCTGGCCTTCATGAACAACTGTACACACACACACACACACACACACACACACACACACACACACACTTAAAATAATAAAACCAAAAAAATAGCCTAAAAAACAAGAGTGACTTTTATTTCAATAAGATGTTAGCAGGAAAAAAGGGGCTTGGGTGTGTAATTATTTTAGCATCTTGTTTCAGAAAGTGAAGGTATTTCAACACTTTACTGCCATACATAATTAGTGGACAAAGAAAAGGCTGGCCACATGGTTCAGCCATCAAATTCTAGGCTCACAATAAAAAATTCAAAAGTTGGTATAAAAAGTGAACTTTGTCTTTTCTGGAACTATTAGGAAAATATTTTTTCTTATTTAACATTTCATGAGTGGAAGAAATGGTTGTTGTCATAGTTATTATCATAAGCCACTTGGATTCCTTAAAGAATAGATGCATAAACAAATTTTATGTATCCACTGCTCTTTCTTAAGTTACCAAAAGTCTCTTTAAGTCTTCTTCTTAAAAAAATTTTCTATATTAGTTACTTTCCTCAATGCTGTGAAAAATAATGGACAAAAAGCAACAAGGGAACATGTAAAAAAGATTTATATTGGCACACAGTTTAAGAATGAAAATAATCTCTTTTGGTTGGCAATGGGTGTGTGAATAGCTGGTTTCATTATATATTATATTCAGGGAACAGAAAGAGATGAATGTTACCTCTCATGTGCCATTTCTTATACCTCTTCATTCTGGCTACCTAACTGTGGGAAGATGCTCCCCACAACTAGAGTGCGTCATTACTCTATAGTGAAACCTGTCTGAAAACATCATCACAGGTACAGTCAGAGGTGTGTCTCCTAGGTGATGCACATTCTATTCAAGTTGACAATGATGACTGAATACCATGCCTTCTCCACCTCCTCCTGCTTTGCTCTCTTCTTTCCTTGGCTAATAGAGATTTTAGAAGTTAGCTATTCTTGGAATCAAACTTTTTTTACTTTGCAGTTTCTTTGGTTGGTATAAATGCATGATATAGCTGAAGGTTTGTTGATATAGTTTTTGTGTGTATGTGCTTCTGTGTGTGTGTTCATAAGTATATGTGTGTGCCTGTGCCTGTGTGTTTGCCTATGTGTGTATGCCTGTGGATGCCCGAGATTGATGTAGGACATATTCCTAAAATTCACGTTGTTTAGAAGCAGGATCTCTTACTGAACCTAGAGCTCACAAATGTTGGTAGAAATCCTGTTCTGCCATGCCCAGAGAGTCTCCGGTCTCCATTTCTTCAGCATTGGGATTAAAGGTGTGAGCCACTCTTCCAAGCTTTTTACTTTAAATATTAGCTTTTGGCTAGTTATAATGAACTACCTGGTACTAATGTGTTTTTTTTTCTTTTCACCTGTACTACTATCGGGACAGCAATATTTTGGTACATCTCTATGTAGGTTCTGAGGACACATCACAGATAATACCATACTGAGTCTTCATTTTTAAAGCATCTTCACGAGGGAATATTTGGTGTTAGTGAAGCTTTGAATATGTACTGGATAACAATGTCACAATACTATTCCTGGTATGGGTGGAAGCAAGCAGCTCTACTTTGGAATCACAGTGTAACAGTAGAGGCTCTGAAGGAAGTGACATGAACACATTATGTATAACTTGGCTCTACACAAAGATACTGCAGTGAACTTGACTCCACTGCAAAGGCACATGGTGGGAAACAACCTGGCACTTCTATTTTCTATTGTTAAAGAAATTGATGTCGGGAAGTAAAACAATCCCAGTAACACAGTGTGAAAAACGTGGGTACAGAATTTGATCTCTCTTTTTTTTTCTTTTAAAGATTATATATATATGAGTATACTGTAGTTGTACTGATGGTTGTGAGCCATCACGTGGTTGCTGGGAATTTGAATTCAGGACCTCTGCTCGCTCTGTTCAGCCCTGCTCATATTATATGTAAGTACACTGTAGCTGTCTTCAGACACACTAGAGGAGGCATCGGATCTCTTTTACAGATGGTTGCGAGCCACCATGTTGTTGCTGGGATTTGAACTCAGGACCTTTGGAAGAGCATTCAGTGCTTTTAACTACTGAGACATCTCCCCAGCCCAGAATTACAAGACTTTTGGGTGCTAGCTTGTACCAATCATACCTTTTCTTCTTACTCTGACGGTGTGCATGTGTTTAATGGCATTGTCATAAAGCATTTTTTTTCTTTTTTTTGTTTTATTATTCGATATAATTTATTTACATTTCAAATGATTTCCCCTCTTCTAGCCCCCCCACTCCCCGAAAGTCCCGTAAGCCCCCTTCTCTTCCCCTGTACTCCCTCCCACCCCTTCCCACTTACCCGTTCTGGTTTTGCCGAATACTGTTTCACTGAGTCTTTCCAGAACCAGGGGCCACTCCTCCTTTCTTCTTGTACCTCATTTGATGTGTGGATTATGTTTTGGGTATTCCAGTTTTCTAGGTTAATATCCACTTATTAGTGAGTGCATACCATGATTCACCTTTTGAGTCTGGGTTACCTCACTTAGTATGATATTCTCTAGCTCCATCCATTTGCCTAAGAATTTCATGAATTCATTGTTTCTAATGGCTGAATAGTACTCCATTGTGTAGATATACCACATTTTTTGCATCCACTCTTCTGTTGAGGGATACCTGGGTTCCTTCCAGCATCTGGCAATTACAAATAGGGCTGCTATGAACATAGTAGAACATGCATCCTTATTACATGGTGGGGAGTCTTCTGGGTATATGCCCAGGAGTGGTATAGCAGGATCTTCTGGAAGTAAGGTGCCCAGTTTTCGGAGGAACCGCCAGACTGCTTTCCAGAGTGGTTGTACCAATTTGCAACCCCACCAGCAGTGGAGGAGTGTTCCTCTTTCTCCACACCCTCTCCAACACCTGCTGTCTCCTGAATTTTTAATCTTAGCCATTCTGACTGGTGTAAGATGAAATCTTAGGGTTGTTTTGATTTGCATTTCCCTAATGACTAATGAAGTTGAGCATTTTTTAAGATGCTTCTCCGCCATCCGAAGTTCTTCAGGTGAGAATTCTTTGTTTAACTCTGTACCCCATTTTTTAATAGGGTTGTTTGGTTTTCTGGAGTCTAACTTCTTGAGTTCTTTATATATATTGGATATTAGCCCTCTGTCTGATGTAGGATTGGTGAAGATCTTTTCCCAATTTGTTGGTTGCCGATTTGTCCTTTTGATGGTGTCCTTTGCCTTACAGAAACTTTGTAATTTTATGAGGTCCCATTTGTCAATTCTTGCTCTTAGAGCATACGCTATTGGTGTTCTGTTCAGAAACTTTCTCCCTGTACCGATGTCCTCAAGGGTCTTCCCCAGTTTTTTTTCTATTAGCTTCAGAGTGTCTGGCTTTATGTGGAGGTCCTTGATCCATTTGGATTTGAGCTTAGTACAAGGAGACAAGGATGGATCAATTCGCATTCTTCTGCATGCTGACCTCCAGTTGAACCAGCACCATTTGTTGAAAAGGCTATCTTTTTTCCATTGGATGTTTTCAGCCTCTTTGTCGAGGATCAAATGGCCATAGGTGTGTGGGTTCATTTCTGGATCTTCAATCCTGTTCCATTGATCCTCCTGCCTGTCACTGTACCAATACCATGCAGTTTTTAGCACTATTGCTCTGTAGTATTGCTTGAGGTCAGGGATACTGATTCCCCCAGATTTCCTTTTGTTGCTGAGAATAGTTTTAGCTATCCTGGGTTTTTTGTTGTTCCAGATGAATTTGATAATTGCTCTTTCTAACTCTGTGAAGAATTGAGTTGGGATTTTGATGGGTATTGCATTGAATCTGTATAGTGCTTTAGGCAAAATGGCCATTTTAACTATATTGATTCTACCGATCCATGAGCATGGGAGGTTTTCCCATTTTTTGAGGTCTTCTTCCATTTCCTTCTTCAGAGTCTTGAAGTTCTTGTCATACAGATCTTTCACATGTTTGGTAAGAGTCACCCCAAGATACTTTATACTGTTTGTGGCTATTGTGAAGGGGGTCATTTCCCTAATTTCTTTCTCAGCCTGCTTATCCTTTGAGTATAGGAAGGCCACTGATTTGCTGGAGTTGATTTTATAACCTGCCACTTTGCTGAAGTTGTTTATCAGCTGTAGGAGCTCTCTAGTGGAGTTTTTTGGGTCACTTAGGTAGACGATCATGTCGTCTGCAAATAATGATAGTTTGACTTCTTCCTTTCCAATTTGTATCCCTTTGATCTCCTTATGTTGTCGAATTGCCCGAGCTAGTACCTCAAGTACAATATTGAAAAGATAAGGAGAAAGGGGGCAGCCTTGTCTGGTCCCTGATTTCAGTGGGATTGCTTCAAGTTTCTCTCCATTTAGTTTGATGCTGGCTACCGGTTTGCTGTATATTGCTTTTACTATGTTTAGGTATGGGCCTTGAATTCCTGTTCTCTCCAAGACTTTAAGCATGAAGGGATGCTGAATTTTGTCAAATGCTTTTTCAGCATCCAATGAAATGACCATGTGGTTTTGTTCTTTGAGTTTGTTTATGTAGTGGATTGTATTGATGGATTTCCGTATATTGAACCAACCCTGCATTCCCGGGATAAAGCCTACTTGATCATGGTGGATGATCGTTTTGATGTGTTCTTTGATTCGGTTGGCAAGAATTTTATTGAGTATTTTTGCATCGATGTTCATAAGGGAAATTGGTCTGAAGTTCTCTTTCTTTGTTGGATCTTTGTGTGGCTTTGGTATCAGCGTAATTGTGGCTTCGTAGAAGGAATTGGGTAGTGTTCCTTCTGTTTCTATTTTGTGGAATAGTTTGAAGAGTATTGGTGTTAACTCTTCTTTGAAGGTCTGGTAGAATTCTGCACTGAAGCCATCTGGTCCTGTGCTTTTTTTGGTTGGAAGACTTTCTATGACTCCTTCTATTTCTTTAGGCATTATGGGACTGTTTAGATGGTCTAGTTGGTCCTGATTTAATTTTGGTATTTGGTATCTGTCAAGGAAATTGTCCATTTCCTCCAGATTCTCCAGTTGTGTTGAGTATAGGCTCTTGTAGTAGGATCTGATGATTTTATGGATTTCCTCAGTTTCCGTTTTTATATCTCCCTTTTCATTTCTAAGTTTGTTAATTTGGATACTTTCTCTGTGCCCTTTGGTCATTCTGGCTAAGGGTTTATCTATCTTGTTGATTTTCTCAAAGAACCAGCTCCTGGTATTGTTGATTTTTTGTATGGTTCTCTTTGTTTCTACTTGATTGATTTCGGCCCTGAGTTTGATGATTTCCTGCCTTCTACTCCTCCTGGGCGAAATAGCTTCTTTTTGTTCCAGGGCTTTCAGGTGTGTCATTAAGCTGGTAATGTATGCTCTCTCCATTTTCATTTTGGAGGCACTCAGGGCTATGAGTTTTCCTCTTAGCACTGCTTTCATTGTGTCCCATAGATTTGGGTATGTTGTGTTTTCATTTTCATTGTGTTCTAAAAAGTCTTTAATTTCTTTCTTTATTTCTTCCTTGACCAAGGTATCATTGAGTAGAGTATTGTTCAGTTTCCACGTGTATGTGGGCTTTCTGTTGCTTCTGTTGCTATTGAAGACCACTTTTACTCCATAGTGATCAGATAGGAGGCATGGGATTAGTTCGATCTTCTTATATTTGTTGAGGTCTGTCTTGTGACCAATTATATGGTCGATTTTGGAGAAGGTACCATGAGGTGCTGAGAAAAAGGTATATTCTTTTGTTTTAGGATAGAATGTTCTATATATATCTGTTAAATCTAATTGGTCCAAAGCTTCAATTAGTTTCATTGTGTCCCTGTTTAGTTTCTGTTTTCCTGATCGGTCCATTTAGGAAAGTGCAGTGTTGAAGTCACCCACAATTATTGTGTTAGGTGCAATGTGTGCTTTTAGTTTTAATAAAGTTTCTTTTACGAAAGAGGGTGCCCTTGCATTTGGGGCATAGATGTTCAGGATTGACAGTTCTTCTTTTTGTATTTTTCCTTTGACCAGCAAGAAGTGTCCCTCAGGGTCTCTTTTGATGACTTTGGGTTGAAAGTCAATTTTATCTGATATTAAAATGGCTACTCCAGCTTGTTTCCTGAGACCATTTGCTTGTAAAATTGTCTTCCAGCCTTTTACTCTAAGGTAGTGTTTGTCTTTGACCCTGAGGTGTGTTTCCTGTAAGCAGCAAAATGTAGGGTCCTGTTTACGTATCCATTCAGTTAGTCTGTGTCTTTTTATTGGGGCATTAAGTCCATTGATGTTAAGAGATATTAAGGAATAGTGATTGTTACTTCCTATCATTTTTGACGTTATTTTTTAAATTTGAATGCTTAACTTCTTTTGGGTTTGATGAAAGGTTACTATCTTGCTTTTTCCAGGGTGAAATTTCCCTCCTTGTATTGGTGTTGTCCTCCTATTATCCTTTTTAGGGCCGGGTTTGTGGATAGATATTGGGTAAACTTGGTTTTGTCATGAAATATCTTAGTTTCTCCATCTATGGTGATTGAGAGTTTTGCTGGATATAGTAGTTTTGGTTGGCATTTGTGTTCTCTTAGAGTCTGCATGAGATCTGCCCAGGACCTTCTAGCCTTCATAGTCTCAGGTGAAAAGTCTGCTGTGATTCTGATAGGTCTTCCTTTATATGTTACTTGGCCTTTTTCTCTTACTGCCTTTAGTATTCTTTCTTTGTTTAGAACATTTGGTGTTTTGATTATTATGTGACGGGAAGTATTTCTGTTCTGGTCCAGTCTGTTTGGAGTTCTGTAGGCTTCTTGTATATTCATGGGCATCTCTCTCTTTAGGTTAGGGAAGTTTTCTTCCATAATTTTATTGAAGATTTTTGCTGGCCCTTTAAGTTGTAAATCTTCACTCTCATCTATGCCTATAATCCTTAGGTTTGGTCTTCTCATTGTGTCCTGGATTTCCTGGATATTTTGGGTTACAAGCTTTTTGCATTTTGCATTTTCTTTAACTGTTGAGTCCATGGTTTCTATGGAATCTTCAGCATCTGAGATTCTTTCTTCTATCTCTTGTATTCTGTTGTTGATATTTGTATCTCTGTCCCCTGATTTCTTCCCAAGGCTTTCTATCTCCAAAGTTGTCTCCCTTTGAGTTTTCTTAGTTGTTTCTACTTCTGATTTTAGATCCTGGATGGTTTTGCTTAGCTCCTTCACTTGCATGTTTGTGTTTTCCTGTAATTCTTTAAGAGATTTTTGTGTTTCCTCTTTCATGAGCTCAGCCTGTTGACCAAAGTTCTCCTGTATTTCTTTAAGAGATTTTTGTGTTTCGTCTTTCATGACCTCAGCCTGTTGAGCAAAGTTCTCCTGTATTTCTTTAAGTGTTTTTTGCATTTCCTCCTTGTTGGCTTTTGTATTCTCCTGAATTTCTTTCAATGATTTTTGTGTTTCCCTTGCAAGGGCTTCTAACTTTTGATCCATTTTCTCCTGAATTTCTTTATGTATGACCTTCATGTCTTCCTGTACCAGCATCATGACCAGTGATTTTAAATCCAATCTTGTTTTACTGGTGTGATGGGGTATCCAGGACATGTTGGTAGAGGAGAATTGGGTTCAGATGTTGCCATATTGCCTTGATTTCTGTTAGTGACGTTCCTGCGTTTGCCTTTTGCCATCTAGATCTCACTGGTGTTAGTTTATCTTGTCAGTGCTGGACTCACCAGTGCAAGCTGCCCCTTCCCAGTTGGCCTCTGGTGCACAGCTTAACTCCTGCACTGCTTGTAGACAGTGTGCTGCTGCCCAGGCTGTTCAGATCCCAAAGCAGGCACCCGAAGGCTCCCGCTGGGGCCCGCTGGATTCACTGGAGCACACTGACTTCTCCCAGCTGGCCGCCCGGAAACCCAGCTAGCCACTTGCAGGACTTGGAGATGTAATGCTGCCGCCCAGACTGATCTGGATCCGGAAGCGGAGAGAGTAGAGCTAAGGGCTTCTGCCTGAGGCCTTGCCCCAGATTGTGTCTGTGGAGCAGATGGAGCCCGTGTGCACTCCCAGGGAGTGCCGATGGTGTATGCTACTGTGACCTCCCCTGTGTTCCTCTCACTCCGCTGGGCAGCTGATCTGCCAACCGGGCTGTTGCACACAAGGTTAGCCTGGCCGCCCAGTCCCTGAGTCCAGGCAAAAGCCTGGGAGGCCAAGGTCCGAGCAAAGTTCCCCTAGGGCTATGACTGTTAATTGGGTTTGCCAGGTGACTAGGATGGCGGGCGTGCACGCCCGCGCTCCCTGAAAGCGCCGGGAGAGTCTGCTTTGCTAACAATCACCTGGGCGGGTTGACTCACAGATTGCCCACCAAGCCGCCCAGTTCTTGGGGTCAGTCCTGTGCCTTTTGGGGCCTGGACCCCCGCTTTGTTAGCCTTAGGCTATGCCTGTTACAGGTCTGCCCGCCTGAGCTTTCTGTAGTCCTGCAGGCAAAATGGCGGTGGCGCGCTCGCAGGCCTGGGCAAAAAACCTCCTGGCTGGGTTGGCCCCCCGATGGCCCCCCGACCAGCCCAGGGCCTGGGTGCAGGCCAACGCCCGTCGGGCTCAGACCACCGCGGTGTTGGCCTCGGATTATGTTTGTGTACCTCAGTCTGTCCGATTCCTGGAGTACGGAACCAAGATGGATGCTCCTCTCCTGACTGGTGTGAGGCCGAGTTCTGAAGTGGCCTCCTTGCAGGAAAGGAGCTGCACAACTGCAGCTGCTTGCTGCCCGGCTGGTCAGCGAAGGTCAGTGGTCGTGGGCGCAGGGCCTAACTGGTCCCTGTGACGCCTTGGTTCCACTGCTGATGGCCCTTCAGCTGGAGCAGCCACTGCTGCCGCTGCCGCCGCCGCCGCCCGGAAGCATAAAGCATTTTTTATATGACCTTGGCCATTCTCTAGCAACAGATAATGTTAATATTTGGGAAGGTGTTTTTTCTAATATGCTTTCCTTGCTTATTCATAAGGATATGCATAATTTTCTAATACTATTATACTAATATGTAAATATGATCTTTGTACAATGTCATGCTAATGAACAGAGCATTATTATGATCCTATCCACTGTAATTTAATTGGTTTCAGAATATTAAATTATCTTTAAATAATACTGAGTCATGCATCATTTAAAAATGTTTAATATTATTTTTAAGCTTTGTATGTGTGTGTGTGTGTGTGTGTGTTTTGCATGTGGTACCTGCAGAGGTCAGAAGCAGGTGTGAGATAAGCTGTAGCTGTAGCAACTGTCTGGCATGGATTTTAGAACCACAGCCTTTCTCCAAGAGCAGTACTTGATCTTTACTACTGGGCATCCTCTCCAGATCTGAGGAATACATTTGATAGTCAACCCTTATGTATCATTAGCTATTCCCTTGAGTCAAGATTTTTCAACTGTGTCATTGAGACTGAGGGATGGTAAGTTTTGCTGGGAGAATGATAGGGCACACTGTGGAATGGAGGGAAGCATATCGTGTCTGGCCTTTACCCATCTGACGACCACAGTGCCATTTACTCCCAGACACACAAATGAGTTAAAAATATTTCTATATTTCATTTATCGAAAATTGATTTTGAAATACAGTATATTCTGATTGTCGTTTCCTGTTAATGATCCCCTGGAACCTCACATCTCCCAGTCTGAACTGCTGGCTCAGAGCAAATTTGCTGTAAAAAATTCTCACACTGTTGATTGATTTTAATACATGTGAGGATTTTATTTTACTTAAAATGTAATAAAATACTGTGAAGAGTATCTTAATATATTATATATAATAAGTATAATACTTAAGATTCGTTCATTTCCAAACCTTTCTTACCTCGGATGGATTCTGGGTATCCAAAGAAGGAGAAGCTTGACTGCAAATAGAATGGCTTGGGTAGTTCTCTATTTTGATTGATAGGCTTGGGATACAGAAGCCTTTGTGCTGTTTGTGCCATTTCCCATAATGCACCTGGTTTTATTGCATGTACATTCAATAATCCATAGGCATAAAGTGGCAAATGGACAAATGGTCATAAATGGATTCTTGGGAACATAGTTTTCTTTTTACCCCCCTCTTTTTATTAAAAGACTTTATTCAGTACAATTATTACCCCACAACACAGTGACTCTTTTCTTAAAATATTTTTAAACTTATTTATTATTTATTCACTTTACATCCTGATAGCAGCCCCCCTCCCAGTCCTCCATTTACACAGCACCTCCTGATGGGTACCAACCACACCCTAGCACCTCTGTAGGAATAGGCACATCCTCTCCCACTGAGGCCAAACTAGGTATCCCAGGGGAACAGGAACCTCAGGCAGGCAACAGAGTAAGGATTATCCCCTTCTCCACTTGTTGGGTAACCCACATGAAGATCAAGCTGTACCTCTGCTACATATGTGCAAGAAATGCCTAGATCCATTTCATGTATGCTTTTTAGTTGGTGGAGCCTCTGGGAGCCCCCAAGGGTCCACGTTAGTTGACTATTTTAGTCTTCTTGTGGAGTCCCTAACCCCTCTGGGTCCTTCAACCCTTCACTCAACCTTCCCACAAGACTTCCAGGACTCCATCTAATGTTTGATTGTGAGTATCTGCTTCTTTCCTGGTCAGTTTCTGGGTGGAGCCTCTCAGAGGACAGTTACGCTAGGCTCCTGTCTGCAAGCACAACATGAAATACAAGATTCTGTCTGTTTTGAAAAGCTTAAACTTGGTAGCAGGAGACCAAATGCCAAGTGAACTCCCTTTTCTCTTCCTCAACAATACACTAATATATCAACAGTTAATTACTGGACCTTGTGAAGGTTCTGTAAAGCAAAGGACATGATCATCAGGACAAAAACCATAGCTTTGTCCTTTGCAAAAACCAGTTTGTGCCACATTAACATTATTATTCTTGTTCCTGGATACAGCTAAATGTGTATGAATTTGATGACCATAAAGGGGAGAGAAACTTTTGTTTAGAATGAGGTGTAGCTTGATGCAAGTATGGTTCTAGGCTGCTAACAGCTATCTAGGTACATTTTTTCAAGAGAGGTTTATGTGTATAGTTTTCTAGGCTATCAAATGCATTACTAGAACTGGGATGTGTACAAATCAAATGTGGAATGGAGTCCCAGCTTGCTAAACTATTCCTTTGGCTTGCTTGCCTCATTGCGATATGTACCATGGATCCTATCTCATCTTTAAGCTGGAAGAAAACTGCTTTCTGTAACTGTTTTGATAGAATTAAGAGATGCAATTCTGTGTTGATAGAATTAAGAGACACAAAGAGAAATAATTTTGCTACTGTTATTATTATTTTATTTTTTAAAACTACCTTATTTTCTGTCACTTTTATCCCCATTTTATATCTGAAAAATGGAAATGAAGTCTTCCACACAGCATTTTGGGAAAACTAAATATAAGATAGAAGGCTATTGATAGTGCTGGTCCACAAGAAAATACTAAGTATTGCCACCATCTAATTGCTAGAATAATTTGTTTTCTTAATTTAATTCTGTTCTTCCGTCTAAGGAGATATGTCTTCAGTAAGAATTGTCTGAAGCTTTTGCCCACTTAGGATCTGAAATTGAATTATTTTTTACGATATTTTTTTAATCATACACATTTTTGTGTATCTGGGTGTAGGTACATGCACATGAGTGTATGTACCCCTGGAGACAGAAAGAGGTTGTTGACGCCTCTGGAGCTGGAGTTATAGGCAGTTGTGAACTACTTGATTCAGTGTTAGGAACTGAACCTGTGTGTCCTGCAAGAGTGGTATTCACTTATCTGCTGAGCAATCTTTCCAGCCCAAAGATTGTGATTTTTTTCTTTTTTCTTTCTTTCTTTCTTTCTTTATTTATTTATTTAGTCTTTTTTTTATTCGATATATTTTTTATTTATATTTCAAATGATTTCCCCTTTTCTAGCCCCCCACTCCCCGAAAGTCCCATAAGACCCCTTCTCTCCCCCTGTCCTCCCACTCACCCCTTCCCACTTCCCCGTTCTGGTTTTGCCCTATACTTCTTCACTGAGTCTTTCCAGAACAAGGGGCCACTCCTCCTTTCTTCTTGTACCTCATTTGATGTGTGGATTATGTTTTGGGTATTCCAGTTTTCTAGGTTAATATCCACTTATTAGTGAGTGCATACCATGAGTCACCTTTTGAGTCTGGGTTACCTCACTTAGTATGATGTTCTCTAGCTCCATCCATTTGCCTAAGAATTTCATGAATTCATTGTTTCTAATGGCTGAATAGTACTCCATTGTGTAGATATACCACATTTTTTGCATCCACTCTTCTGTTGAGGGATACCTGGGTTCTTTCCAACTTCTGGCAATTATAAATAGGGCTGCTATGAACATAGTAGAGCATGTATCCTTATTACATGGTGGGGAATACTCTGAGTATATGCCCAGGAGTGGTATAGCAGGATCTTCTGGACATGAGGTGCCCAGTTTTCGGAGGAACCGCCAGACTGATTTCCAGAGTGGTTGTACCAATTTGCAATCCCACCAGCAGTGGAGGAGTGTTCCTCTTTCTCCACATCCTCTCCAACACCTGCTGTCTCCTGAATTTTTAATCTTAGCCATTCTGACTGGTGTAAGATGAAATCTCAGGGTTGTTTTGATTTGCATTTCCCTAATGACTAATGAAGTTGAGCATTTTTTAAGATGCTTCTCCGCCATCCGAAGTTCTTCAGGTGAGAATTCCCTGTTTAACTCTGTACCCCATTTTTTAATAGGGTTGTTTGGTTTTCTGGAGTCTAACTTCTTGAGTTCTTTATATAAATTGGATATTAGCCCTCTATCTGATGTAGGATTGGTGAAGATCTTTTCCCAATTTGTTGGTTGCCGATTTGTCCTTTTGATGGTGTCCTTTGCCGCACAGAAACTTTGTAATTATATGAGGTCCCATTTGTCAATTCTTGCTCTTAGAGCATTCGCTATTGGTGCTCTGTTCAGAAATTTTCTCCCTGTACCAATGTCCTCAAGGGTCTTTGCCAGTTTCTTTTCTATTAGCTTCAGAGTGTCTGGCTTTATGTGGAGGTCCTTGATCCATTTGGATTTGAGCTTAGTACAAGGAGACAAAGATGGATCAATTCGCATTCTTGTGATTAAAATAAAAAAGGATTCCTAGAGCCCATGGAGACATGCCATAGATTGGTCCGTGATACACACTCTGCTTTTAGAAGCTGGAATGGGAATGAGGTGAGCAGTCTGTCTATATGTTGTGTACATAGTGCACATGTATGCATGCATATACTTTCACTTATATTCAACTGTAAAAACAACATGTGATAGGCTATTTCATATATTTATTTTTACAGGGTCTCATTTGTCCTAAACTGACCTGGAACTATGTAGCAAAAGGTGACTTTGAACTTCTAATTTTTCTTACTCGACCTACTTGAGTACCACCATGCTCAGTTTTTTCTCTCCTTTTTTTTTTCTGTATTCTTTGTTTACATTCCAAATGATTTCCCTTTTCCTGGTTCCCTCCTCCCCATAAGTCCCATAATCCTTCTTCCCTTCACCCATTCCCCAATCCACCCCTCCCACTTCTCTGTCCGGATAATCCCCTAAGCCTTTCCAGGACCAGGGCTCTCTCCTTCCTTCTTCTTGGGAATATTTTGATATGTTAATTGTGTCTTGGGTACTCAGAGCTTCTGGGCTAATATCCACTTATCAGTGAGTTCATTCCATGTGTGTTCTTTTGTGATTGGGTTAACTTACTTAGGATGATATTTTCCAGTTCCAACCATTTGCCTAAGAATTTCATGAATTCATTGTTTTTAATTGCTGAGTAGTATACTATTGTGTAAATATACCACATTTTCTGTATCTATTCCTCCATTAAGGGATACCTGGGTTCTTTCCAGCTTCTGGTTATTATAAATAGGGCTGCTATGAACATAGTGGAGCATGTGTTCTTGTTGCATGCTGGGGAATCCTCTGGGTATATGTCCAGGAGTGGTATAGCAGGGTCCTCTGGAAGTGTCATGCCCATTTTTCTGAGGAACTGCCAGACTGATTTCTAGAGTGGTTGTACCAACTTGCATTCCCACCAGTAGTGGAGGAGTGTTCCTCTTTCTCCACATCCTCGCCAACACCTGCTATCTCCTGAGTTTTTAATCTTAGCCATTTTGACTGGTGTGAGGTGAAATCTCAGGGTTGTTTTGATTTGCATTTCCCTAATCACTAATGATGCTGAACATTTCTTAAGGTCCCTACCTGTTTACCTGTTTTCTCCTGTATTTCTTTAAGAGAGTTATTTATTTCTTTTATCATCATCATGAGATATGATTTCAAATCAGAGTTTTGCTTTTCTGGTGTGTTGGGGTATCCAGGGCTTGTTGTGGTGGGAGAACTGGGTTCTGATGATGCCAAGTAACCTTGGCTTTTGTTACTTATGTTCTTGCTCTTGCCTCTTGTCATCTAGTTATTTGTGATGTTATCTGGTCTTTCTGTTTCTGACTGTGGCTTGTTCCTCCTGTAAGCCTCTGTGTCAGTGCTCCTAGGAGACTAGATCTCTCTGGGAGGAATTTGGGTATGGAAAGCTGTGGCACAGGATCATCTCCAGGTACAGAATGGAAACCTGAATGATCTACCTTGCCCTTTTCATTGTAACAACTGTAACATAAAATGTTTTACAATTTTGTCTCCACAGGGGCCCTGAGGTAGAGGTAGAGGCTGGCCACAAGTACCAGGTGATTAGCATTTTATGAGCACTTTCAGAAAATTTTACAGATGCAAAGGGAAATAAGTACATATCTTTCTTTTGCATGTGAGATTCATATGCAAATGGACATAGTGTTATATTGTTTTTCAAATTGTTCTTTTTCACTTTGCAGCATAATTGATACATTTCCCATATCAACATATGTAAGCGAATGCACTCTTCCTGCAGACTTCATAGCACTCCACAGCATGGATTTATTATAATTAATTTAGCTGCCTCCTTTATCAGTTCTGTGATATATTGCTTTAGACAATGTAGATTTGTAGACACTACCAAAAGTATTCTTTTCATAGCACTGCTCGCATCTCTGGTTGTATGCTTGGGATTGTAAAGCAACTGGGATAGAGGCTTTTTGAGTACTGATTTAAAGGAAGTTTAGCTGTATCACAAAGTGTGGTGGTTACTAGGCAAGTCTAGACTGTTCCCCAGAGCCAGCCATCGCTCAAATGCAACAGAAGCAATGGAGCAATGCATGGAGCTGTCCACTGACTGGTTGTGCTACTGGGAAAGGGGAGGTTTCTTTTTTGGAGTTCTTAGTGCTGCTAGCGAAATGAAAATCAGACTATGTAGGAAGCTCTGGGACAAGATTAGTAGAGTTGGAGAGAAAGCAGCAGAGTAGAAAAGCTGCTTATCGTGTCGGCTGCCAGAGGAGGGAGATGAAGAAGAGGAAGAGATGAAGCTAGGTATTGTGTATTAGGGTGGCATGTTCAGCAACGTTCACCAGCATGGGAGCAAACAGCTACGTGGTGACAGGAGGGAGCTTCAGAGAAGGGAAAAGAAAGCCTAAAGAGCCAGAGAAAACACATTTGGACCTTGGCCAGTATCTGAAAGAAAGAGAATTTGAAAAGCAAATTTGAGTTAAGACTCAGAAAAGCACAAAGATGTAATATAGATGCATGGAAAAAGTTCTATAAGCAATTGCATAAAGGCTGATGAGGATTCTGAGAAGGAAAAATACATTAATTCACTAAAGTTAGATTTTCTTCCTATCTCTTCAACATAGCATTATATTAATCAGATTTCCTGGAGACGGTCTTTTGGACACGTGACTGACAGGTCCAACTGGATTGACTCTTAAGGAACAATAGTTTGCAGTGTTCTAATCTCTGGAGCAGATCAGAATTTTGTCTTTACCTAGGATGAGAAGTAGATTCCATTAGCGAGGTGACCATCCTCAATGGCCTGGAAGGCTCCTGTAATGTTTCCCATTCAAGGATTGGGACCCTAAAGTCATTTTGAAGATGGATTAAAATTGGAGAATATATATGACCTATTTTTACCATAAAAAATCCCGAGATTCAGTTCCAAGGATGTCCACTAGACAGGAGATTCAGAGAAATGGTAACATGTAACTCTAAAGAAGAGGCACTTACTTCTGAAGAAGAGGTAACAAGGATCTAGGAGCAGAACTCTCCGGCATTTCTGTTCTCCAGCAAGGACATTCCTGAAACTGTGGTTTTCAGGTTCCCTGCTTTAATTTTCCTCATGAGCTTGTGTGTTCTGTCAACATTATTTGTTTATGAGATTATGAGATTTTATTGTCTGCTGGATTTTGCTTTTGGGAAGTAATTTATAATAGTCTGATTTTGGAGTACTTAATTCCCAGTACTTAGAAATGTAGATCAAAGTTATTTGACATCTTAGCCTTGAGTTGGATCAGGCATCCATTTCTGTGAAGGATTCACATACAACTCCCAATTGAGTTAGTTACTCTTTATACTATCAGTTTATTTCCTGAGGCTTTATTCTATATTAGGCTGAGAAAAGCTCCTAGCCAGAGAGAAAGCCAAATGGTGATTTTCAGAGACATGTGAAATAAAAATGTAATTGGGTATGTGTATGGATGGAGAGATGTCTGATTGAAATTGAAACGGTTCTCATGTGATGTCACCTGGATTCAGAACATGTGCTATGATTGTGGTTTGAAAATTTATCACCATTTTCCATGAAGTTCAGCTGCTCTGGCTAGTTTATATTCTCTACACATTTCTTGTTTCACTCTTTCATCAGATTCTACTCTTAAAATTCACCACATGGCCTCTGCAAACCAGAAGGACAAGTTCTGAACCATTACAGCCTTTCTGCTAAATGTAGAGAGTCTGTCCACATTTGCTCTTACTTTACTCTGATCCATACATTATGTTTTATTATCTCTCACACACGCTTCTTTCAACAACATTTTCTAGTTTACAATTTTATGTTTAGAAAGTGAGATAATTGTCAGGCAATCAAATTCTTGTATTCTTCAAGCTTCGGAAACATACGAATAATAATAATAATAATAGTAATAATAATAATAAATATTGAGAAAAACGTCATAGAGTCATTCTCTCTAGTTCTTTGTTAAAGAACCAGATATATTATAATCACATGTTGTGAACTCACTAAAATCATCTCTGTTTTACAATTAATTTGTTTGGAAGTAATACTATTTACTGAAAATAGGACAGAATTAAACAAGTCTTTGTATGTTATTCTGAAATTCATGACATCCTGTGAAAGGTAAAGCACTGGAAGACCAAGTTGTATATAAGTCTTTTTTTCTACATAAATATTTTATACAAGGATATATTTCCCTAATGATTTGTGGTTTTGAGAACTATGTGGATTTGGAGATTTCTAAGCTTTTAGGACAAGCATACATAATCTTAGGCTGGTCTTTGTACTATAACTAGTCTGGTTAAATGAAATTGCTTACTTTAAATGCTATTGTCAAAGGAAATAAAGAGAATTGGAAGAGATATCTCAGTTTGTAAAGTGCTTGCCATGGCAGCATGTTAGATCCTCCAAACCCACATAAAAATGCTAAGTGCATATTTGCAATCCCAGTGATTGGAAGTATAGATACTGGGGCCCTGGCTAGCTGTTTCAGCTTAATTAATGAGTTCCAGGCTAGTGAGAAACCATGTCTCAAAACCCCTCAAAACCAAACCAAACCAATCAACAACAACAACAACAACAATAACAAAACAACAAAACAAAACTGAAACAAAGCCAAAAAATCAAGCCAAATCAAACAATCAAAACCCAAGTGGATGACATCTGAAGAGTGATAACCTAGGTTGATCTCTGGGCTCCACACACATGTGCACAAGCATGCACACATTGCTACACACAAATCTACTCCTGCATTCATCCATTTGCACACACATGTATATGTATACACATACACACAGGAAAGTATCAACAATAAAATAGATGTTCTTTTTATGAAGAATACACATATACTAATCATTTGGCCAACACCAAAGGAATACTCATTTTCTGTCCTGCATAGTTAATAGTTCATTATCATAAGAAAGAATATATATATGTTTTAAAAGAACTGTATCATTCTTCCAAAGGTCATAAGAATGCAAATGATCTCTACATCTTGCTTGAGAGATCCTTTAACCAGCTAGGAACTTTTATAGAGTTTCTCTTATTCATTAAGATTTTACTGAAGTAATATTTTGTGTATGCTACCAGCTACTCAGTTTGGGGTAGGTGTACTAGACAGCTCCTATTAGTGTTTGGTAAAAGGATCAGTAAAGCATGTTGCTTCAAAATTTAAGTTAAAGGATAAGCTATGGAGAGACAGACATTCATGCTAGCAGTAAGTGAGGATATAAAGAGGAACAAGGGGTTGCTAGTTATCAAGATATAGATGACCTAATGCTACCTGCTCGTTTTAATATGATCTTCATCCTTACTTAAGGACTTGAATCTTGAAGCGCTATAGCAGATTTATATCTGTGCTATAGCAGATTTATATCTGCCCAGTATCAGTTCTGTGCTCTTTCTCATCTTAATAGTGTGCAACCTAAAGGTGGAAACCAATGTTCCAGGATTTAGAGTCCCCTTCCCAGGCCTCTAGTACTTTTTCACAAAAACTTTCTGGTCTGTCTGGATAGCAAATCATGAGGGTTTTCTTTGATTTTTACCATCACCCTTTTTGGAGAATTTCTTGAAGGGATTGTTTTGTACCTTTCTTAGTTTTGAATAAGAGAAATGATAGCTCAAGGATGTTCAACTCTTGGAACTTTTCCCCCAAAACTCTTGGAACAACCAACTTTAAAGTGCATCCGATACCTCAGAAGACAGAGCAGGGAGAGGAAAAGGAACCAGCTACCTGATACTGGGACTGAGCTACTTAACCAATGAACCTTGAAGGACACCTTTCTCTAGACTTGTTAACTGAATCAATTACCAATCTGTGCATGTTTTGTTTTAAAAGTATCTTCTGAATGAGGTCTTCTGAATAACTTCTACAACTCTAAACTGTTCCCAGTATCTATCTCTGCAATGTTCAGAACACCTCTATTATATAGATAGTTCAGTCTTTTCATTTTAGAGTGGGGGAAACCAAGTCCCAGAAGGATACACAATTTGAGCCATATTAGTAATAATATGGTAAAGTCATAGGCACTTTGCTCATATACATATATACATGCATCCATGAATACATCCACACACAAATAAGTCTGTTTTTTTAAAACTTTCTTTAATCTATTTTTATTTTTATTGTGGAAAAATATTTTTAAAATTTATTTTATTTTATGTGTCTGGATGTTTGGCCTAGTATGTCTTTGTACCACTTGCATGCCTGGTGTCTGCACAGGCCAAAGTCAGCATCAAATTTCCTTAAACTGGAGTTACCATGTGAGCCTTGGAATCAAACCTGAATCTCTGGACGAGCAGCCAATGCTCCAAACTCCTGATCCACCTTTCCAGGCCCAAGGAATATGGGCTCCAAAGGGGATAGGAACTCCACAGGAAGACCAACAATCAACTAACTTGGACCCTCTGGGCTTGCAGAGTCTGAACCATCAACTAGGGAACATACATAAGCTGTACCTTGGCCTCCCTGCATACATGTAGCATCTGTGTAGTCTTGTCTTCATGTTGGTCCTGAACAATTGGAACGGGGACAATCTCAAATGTTGTTGCCTATATGTGGGATGTGTTCTTCCAGCTGGGCTGCCTTGTCCGGCCTCAGTAGGAGAGGAAGCACCTAGCCTTGCAGACACTTGCAGTTCCAGGTTAGGGAGGCTACCCAGGGGTCCTCCACCTCCTTGGAGGAGAAGGAGAGGAGGGGTGGGGAAAGAACTGTGGGAGGAGGTTACCGGGAAGGGGCAGTGAGCAGGATACAAAGTGAACAATTAAGAAAATGTTAAATTAAATTAAAAACATCTTTAGAAACAGAGAAAGGGACTGCATCTGCCTGGATTATGACAAGCACTGGAGTCTGGAGGAATGATGACTAAAGATGACTGTACTGGAAAGAATGCAGGTATGATGGTATTAGTGGTCTGGAAGCTTGTACAGTCTGGTCACTATATTCCAACCAACAAGGCTGGTGACTGTAGAATATAGAAAGAGAGCAGTTTCTCGTGCTGCATTTACATTTGTGGGCTTCTTCACAATGCTGCATCTGGTGCATCGAATCCTGCTGGCAGAAAGGAGCTGAAGTGGTTATGGCAACCTGAGAAACCTCAAATGATAATAATATTCACAAACATATGGCACCTGCAATCCTTTAAAAACAACAGAACATCAGCAGTAGCTTCAGCAACAGGAACAACCAGAATACTTTGTAACTTGTCTCTGGAGAAGCACGGTGTTGCATATATTATTTTAAAATAATCAGTCACAAATTAACTAATTGCTGCAATCCTTAAATCTGTCATTCCTTCCAGTGTCATTATTTGCTGATGTCGAAAGAAGTAAAATAAATGGACTGGATTTCCTTCAGTTGCTTCTTGTAAATATTTGTTTTCCTAAAAATATATGAATCTGACTGCAAGAATCCTTCCTGATCCCTGATACTATAAACTTCTTTCTTTAAAGGTGGACTTGGAAGTTCGCAGAAAAGCCCCTCCCCAGTTCATCCACATCTTGTCCTTACTGAGAAACCAAGATGAAGCATCGATTGTATTCCAAGCTGTTCTCACCAGAACTAAGGAGGTTGGACAGGAGTCTAAAGTGTCTGCTTTTAGCACAAAGATGTGAAAGATATATGGAAGAAGGCAGAAAGGCAAGCATTAGCCTTTTGACCATACTATCTAAAACCCTGCTTTGAACAGTAAAGCCTTGAGAAAGATGACGTTTGAGAGAGGGGGGGGGAGAGGGAGAGAGAGAGAGGGAGAGAGAGAGAAAGAGAGAAAGAGAGAGAGAGAGAGAGAGAGAGAGAGAGAGAGAGAGAGAGAGAGAGAGAGAGAGAGAGGGAGAGAGAGGAGATAGAAAGGGAGGGGAGAAGAGGGAGGGGGAGGGGAGGGAAAGGGAATACTCAGGTCTGCTATGGTGAAGGGCTAAGTCCCAGGAGCTGGTAACTGATGGCAATAACCAGGCTTAGGTGTCAGATTGGGAAACAAGATACTCTCTATTGGGGAACAAGGCAAAAAATGTTGCACAGGGTTTTGTTATCATAAATGTTCTTCTCGCTCTGATGCATGAGATAAGAGCAGTTTCCAAGCTGTACAGATACATGGCCTGGGTTGAGTACAGAACATTCTATTTCTGTATTAAGTATCCCTAGGGCTAGGCCTGGAAGTTTCTATTCTTAAAATAATTGAATCTAGGCTGTTTGTTTTAGCTGTGCAGACTAACAACTGAATAAGCTCACCCTTCTAGTTCTTTCTGAACTCTGGTTGGCTGATTCAACCAAGCTGTTTTAGCTCAAACTCCTCTCCAAGCTGACTGATTCAATCTAACTTTTCTTGGCTTCTTATTGGACTGCTCTGTTTGGCCTCAAACTAACTCTGGTACTTTGTTCTAATCTTCTGGATCCTTCATATTCTCTGGTTTCAACAGCCTCTGCTGACCTGCACTGAATCTCTTGAACTCATGAACTCAACTCCATTGCATTCACTGCACTGACTCCTGATTTTCTCTCCCTGCACTGCTCTTAAGTATGTTCTCTTAACTATGCTTTTATCATGAGAGTTGGCTGTATATTATGCCAACTCATCCTGTCAAATCTTTCTCTGATTTTCTACTTTGTCTGCTTCTTAATTAGATAGCAGGTTCACACAGGGTTGCTTCCTTCTACAAACTAATTTTTACCATATAGGTTTATACTATGGGTAAGACTGTATTCTAGCCAGAGGGATTAAAGGTGTGAAGCATATCTGCATTACACAGACATGGGTCTTTGTATGTAATCCCTTGCCACAGCAGCCATGTTGCTGAGTTAACATCCCTCTACAGTTATAAACTGGCCACTAAGATTCAGAACTTTCTCAAAACTGAACCCCATACATAAAAGGAACATAGCTAGAGTCGTTAAATTAGCTTAGGCTTTGGAAGAGATCTGAGAGCTGTATGCATATTTGTATTCTGGTTACTTTATTTCTAGTCTTAGAGTGGTTTTGGGTATGCTCACCCTTCTCCCAATACTATACTTTCACGGCTGTGAGACTCCAATGTTGTAGTTCAAACTGTGGTGGTCAAATAACCGTCTCTACTACCCACCCCCAGCTTTGAGCACAACCAGTTTGTCCTACTGCTCACAGATAGGGCTCTAGACTTGTCCTGCCAGAAAACAGAAAACCATCTTCCATGATCATCTAAGACAGTGCATTTCTTGTAGCTAGGAGACTCAGGTATTACTTTTTTTTAGTATCATCCTAGGTAGCCTTTATCAACACTAACTTAATCTTGGTCATTGCAGTCCAAGTATAGGACCAAATGTTCTGGGAATAGGACAGACTAATAGATATAATATTTTGCCCAGGAATGTAGTGCTGGGTATTTGAAATCAGACACTGGGAAGATTTTAATATTAGTTCAATATTATTAGTCTTGCCTGTGGTTAGAATATCTTGAGTAGGCCTACTATAAGGGAAGAACTATGGGCCTAGCTTCTCAGACATTTTTGTAGTACCTCCAATAGTAGGCTGAAGGGTTCTTGGGTACTGAACCAATTTTGGCAGTATAGAAGTATGTATCTTGGTCCTACCTAAGTATCATGCCAAGCTATGGGGTAAGAGCCCTATTGACAAAGCCTGGAGGCATTTTTAAATACATTGGTGACATTGGAGCTTCAGGCTTGTCTATCAAAGGTGACTCTGCCCCAAGGTAGGTACCATTTCAATATGCATGGCCATAGGCTGGTCACTCTAGCCAGGTGTCTGTCATCACTTCCTTCTTTAAGAAGAGTCTTGTAGCAATCACCTTGTTTGTTAAGAAATCCTTGTTTTGTTTTTTTGTGAATACCACAAAACAATGTATTAGGGACAAATTTAACTTTGGATTGATATTTAATCCTGACATAGTAAGATGACAATATTAATAAATGCTCAGCAAATCTGGACTTGAGTACCATTTTGTTTTAAATTAGTGAAAGTGATTATAGAGTCACAGAGTAGCCTGGTTACAATCTTAGAAAAAAAGAGGCCCATTGAAGCTAGATTAGGAAGACTAGAATAAATACTAAATTCTCTAATACCTAAATGATATTGCACAGAAATAAGAATTGAGCTCTTTCAGGAGACCATGACCTCACACAGTAATTTAAAATAAGTGTCTAAAAAGGAATCAGACATTAATCTGCATGAGAAAGCTTTTAGAGAGTAAATTTTAAAACGCATTTGCAAGGAAACTCAATGAGCTTGAAGAAAATGCAGAGAAATCTTTCAGCCCTCTAAACAAATTTAACAAAGAGATTGAACCAATTAGGAAGAAAACAAACAGAAGTTCTTGAGCTGAGAAATATAACAGGTGACACTGAAAAAGCATCAGTTGTAAGGTAGATCAAATAGAAGGATTAGTGAGCTCAAAGTTAGGCAGTTTAAAAATACACAGTTAGAGGAATATATTCAAAGGTTGCCAGCCAAATTAATTTCATGTACACTGTACACTGATAGTTGTGAGCCACCATGTGGTTGCTGGGAATTGAACTCAGGACCTCTGGAAGAGCAGGCAGTGCTCTTAACCACTGAGCCATCTCTCCAACCCCTGCCAGCCAAATTAATTAAACCAATTTTACTTTACTTTAAGTCTTGAGGCTCTAAGTGATAAGCAACAAAGAACATATAAAGGGGTCCAAACTGACTTGACAGTAGGCTTCTGAGCAGAGGCCTGGAGAGAGTAGTTCTGGGTTTCCATTACATCCAAGGAAAACCAAACCAAAGTGAAAGCCAGTGCCAAGGCCAAGGCCTATACCAACTGCAATCCAAGCCTTGTCAGTGGAGAAACTGCATGCAGCAAAACAACCTTTAAGGGATGGAAGAACATTAAAGACATCCTTGGACAATCAAAACGTGAATGAATACATTGTCATCAGAGTTTTCTGACAAGAAAGATTAAGGAAGATCTTTCAACTGAAAGTGACATTAAAAAGTATGCGGATAACACTAATAGATACAAGGATCACTGATGAAAGTGATTAAACTGACAGTTGACAGGGTTTTAGTATCATAAGCAAGGTATAAAAGTATTTATGTGACAGTTTCTGTCTCCATCTAGGGACCTTCCACTACCACACATCACCATATCCAGGTGGCACATGGACGTAGCTAACCACCCAGGATAGCTGAAAGGCTTGAGAGCACAGGTAGGACCATCCCTGCTACTCAGAGGAACCAGCCCAAAATGCTGAGGACACAAAAGCCCAGGAGTAACCTGGGACAGGAGTTGTCTGATTTTTGTCCCCATCCAGAGTTGATCCTGGGCCACAGAGATACATACACAAATACCACCACAAGAGAGCTGGTCTTCCAGGAGTGCCTACATACCTGTGTGCAAAGGTAAGATCGCCACCTCTCTTCAAATTCCTGGTCCAAGAGGGACCTTCCCAGAGCCATTAGGACACAGGAATCATGGATCAGCTGTGGACAGGATTCTTCTGGTTTCTGTCTGCACACTTAGTTGACCCTGTATCTCCATAACTAAATTCCTTCCAGAAAGAACAGGTCTCCCAGGAGCACAGATACAGAGGCCTGCAGGACAGTCAGAGACAGCAAGACCAGCTATAACCAGACAGCAAAAGGCAAATGCAAGAACATTACCAACAGAAACCAAGGCAACATGGCACAATCTGAACCCAGCTCTCCCACAACAGCAAGTCTTAGATACCCCAACACACTGGACAAGCAAGATCTTGATTTAAAATCACAATGGATTTAATCTCATGATATAGAAAGAGGACATCAAGGACACAAATAACTCCCTTAAAGAAACACAGGAGAACATGGGCCAACAGGTAGAAGCCCTTGAAGAAGAAACACAAAAATCCCTTAAAGAATTACAGGAAAACATAAACAAACAAGTGAAGGAACTGAACAAAACCATCCATGATCTAAAAATGTAAGTAGAAACAATAAAGAAATCACAAAAGTAGACAACTCTGGAGACAGAGAACCTGGAAAGAAATCAGGAGTCATAGTTGCAAGCATCAACAACAGAATACAAGAGATAGAAGAAAAGAATCCCAGGTGTTGAAGATATCATAGAAAACATTGACTCAACACTCAAAGAAAATGCAAAAAGCTTGTAATCCAAAACATCCAGGAAATCCAGGACACAATGAGAAAACCAAATCTAAGGATTATAGGTATAGAATCGAATGAAGATTTTCAAATTAAAGGGCCAATAACTATCTTCAACAAAATTATAGAAGGAAACTTCCCTAACCTAAAGAGAGAGATGCCCATGAACATACAAGAAGCCTACAGAACTCCAAAGAGACTCGACCAGAACAGAAATTCATCCTGTCACATAATAAACAAAACACCAAATACACTAAACAAAGAAAGAATATTAAAAGCAGCAAGGGAAAAAGGTCAAGTAACATATAATGGCAGACCTATAGAGGAGACATCTCATCAGAGATCATGAAGGCTAGAAGATCCTGGGCAGATCTCATATAGACCCTAAGAGAACACAAATGGCAGCCAACACTACTATATCAGTAAAACTCTTGAACTTCATAGACGGAAAGGCCAAGATATTTCATGATAAAACCAAACTTACACAATATCTTTCTATAAATCCAGCCATACAAAGGATAAGAATGGAAAATGCCAACACAAGGAGGGAAACTATACCTTAGAAAAAGCAAGAAAGTAATTTTTCAACAAACCCAAAAGAAGATAATCACAGAAACATAAAAATACCATCAAAAATAACAGGAAGCAACAATGACTTAATCTCTCTTTTTTTTAATTCGATATATTTTTTATTTACATTTCAAATGATTTCCCCTTTTCTAGCCCCCCACTCCCCGAAAGTCTCATAAGCCCCCTTCTCTCCCCCTGTCCTCCCACCCACCCCTTCCCACTTCCCCGTTTTGGTTTTGCCAAATACTGCTTCACTGAGTCTTTCCAGAACAAGGGGCCACTCCTCCTTTCTTCTTCTACCTCATATGATGTGTGGATTATGTTTTGGGTATTCCAATTTTCTAGGTTAATATCCACTTATTACTGAGTGCATAGCATGATTCACCTTTTGAGTCTGGGTTACCTCACTTAGTATGATGTTCTCTAGCTCCATCCATTTGCCTAAGAATTTCATGAATTCATTGTTTCTAATGGCTGCATAGTACTCCATTGTGTAGATAAACCACATTTTTTGCATCCACTCTTCTGTTGAGGGATACCTGGGTTCTTCCCAGCATCTGGCAATTATATATAGGGCTGCTATGAACATAGTAGAGCATGTATCCTTATTACATGGTGGGGAATCCTCTGTCTATATGCCCAGGAGTGGTATAGCAGGATCTTCTGGAAGTGAGGTGCCCAGTTTTCAGAGGAACCGCCAGACTGATTTCCAGAGTGGTTGTACCAATTTGCAACCCCACCAGCAGTGAAGGAGTGTTCCTCTTTCTCCACATCCTCTCCAACACCTGCTGTCTCCTGAATTTTTAATCTTAGCCATTCTGACTGGTGTAAGGTGAAATCTCAGGGTTGTTTTGATTTGCATTTCCCTAATGACTAATGAAGTTGAGCTTTTTTAAAGATGCTTCTCTGCAATCCAAAGTTTTTCAGGTGAGATTCTTTGTTTAACACTGTACCCCATTTTTAATAGGGTTGTTTGGTTTTCTGGAGTCTAACTTCTTGAGTTCTTTATATATATTGGATATTAGCCCTCTATCTGATGTAGGATTGGTGAAGATCTTTTCCTAAGTTGTTGGCTGCCGATTTGTCCTTTTGATGGTGTCCTTTGCCATACAGAAACTTTGTAATTTTATGAGGTCCCATTTGTCAATTTTTGATCTTAGAGCATACGCTATTGGTGTTCTGTTCATAAACTTTCTCCCTGTACCGATGTCCTCAAGGGTCTTCCCCAGTTTCTTTTCTTTTTTTTTATTCGATATAATTTATTTACATTTCAAATGATTTCCCTTTTCTAGCCCCCCCACTCCCCGAAAGTCCCGGAAGCCCCCTTCTCTTCCCCTGTCCTCCCACCCACCCCTTCCTACTTCCCCGTTCTGGTTTTGCCGAATACTGTTTCACTGAGTCTTTCCAGAACCAGGGGCCACTCCTCCTTTCTTCTTGTACCTCATTTGATGTGTGGATTATGTTTTGGGTATTCCAGATTTCTAGGTTAATATCCACTTATTAGTGAGTGCATACCATGATTCACCTTTTGAGTCTGGGTTACCTCACTTAGTGTGATATTCTCTAGCTCCATCCATTTGCCTAAGAATTTCATGAATTCATTGTTTCTAATGGCTGAATAGTACTCCATTGTGTAGATATACCACATTTTTTGCATCCACTCTTCTGTTGAGGGATACCTGGGTTCTTTCCAGCATCTGGCAATTATAAATAGGGCTGCTATGAACATAGTAGAACATGTATCCTTATTACATGGTGGGGAGTCTTCTGGGTATATGCCCAGGAGTGGTATAGCAGGATCTTCTGGAAGTGAGGTGCCCAGTTTTCAGAGGAACCGCAGACTGCTTTCCAGAGTGGTTGTACCAATTTGCAACCCCACCAGCAGTGGAGGAGTGTTCCTCTTTCTCCACACCCTCTCCAACACCTGCTGTCTCCTGAGTTTTTAATCTTAGCCATTCTGACTTGTGTAAGATGAAATCTTAGGGTTGTTTTGATTTGCATTTCCCTAATGACTAATGAAGTTGAGCATTTTTTAATATGCTTCTCCGCCATCCGAAGTTCTTCAGGTGAGAATTCTTTGTTTAACTCTGTACCCCATTTTTTAACAGGGTTGTTTGGTTTTCTGGAGTCTAACTTCTTGAGTTCTTTATATATATTGGATATTAGCCCTCTATCTGATGTAGGATTGGTGAAGATCTTTTCCCAATGTGTTGGTTGCCGATTTGTCCTCTTGATGGTGTCCTTTGCCTTACAGAAACTTTGTAATTTTATGAGGTCCCATTTGTCAATTCTTGCTCTTAGAGCATACGCTATTGGTGTTCTGTTCAGAAACTTTCTCCCTGTACCGATGTCCTCAAGGGTCTTCCCCAGTTTCTTTTCTATTAGCTTCAGAGTGTCCGGCTTTATGTGGAGGTCCTTGATCCATTTGGATTTGAGCTTAGTACAAGGAGACTAGGATGGATCAATTCGCATTCTTCTGCATGCTGACCTCCAGTTGAACCAGCACCATTTGTTGAAAAGGCTATCTTTTTTCCATTGGATGTTTTCAGCCTCTTTGTCGAGGATCAAGTGGCCATAAGTGTGTGGGTTCATTTCTGGATCTTCAATCCTGTTCCATTGATCCTCCTGCCTGTCACTGTACCAGTACCATGCTGTTTTTAACACTATTGCTCTGTAGTATTGCTTGAGGTCAGGGATACTGATTCCCCCAGATTTTCTTTTGTTCCTGAGTATAGTTTTAGCTATCCTGGGTTTTTTGTTGTTCCAGATGAATTTGATAATTGCTCTTTCTAACTCTGTGAAGAATTGAGTTGGGATTTTGATGGGTATTGCATTGAATCTGTATATTGCTTTTGGCAAAATGGCCATTTTAACTATATTGATTCTACTGATCCATGAGCATGGGACATTTTCCCATTTTTTTTTAATTTTTTTTATTTGATATAATTTATTTACATTTCAAATGATTTCCCCTTTTCTAGCCACCCCACTCCCCGAAAGTCCCGTAAGCCCCCTTCTCTTCCCCTGTCCTCCCATCCACCCCTTCCCACTTCCCCGTTCTGGTTTTGATGAATACTGTTTCACTGAGTCTTTCCAGAACCAGGGGCCACTCCTCCTTTCTTCTTGTACCTCATTTGATGTGTGGATTATGTTTTGGGTATTCCAGTTTTCTAGGTTAATAACCACTTATTAGTGAGTGCATACCATGATTCACCTTTTGAGTCTGGGTTACCTCACTGAGTATGATATTCTCTAGCTCCATTCATTTGCCTAAGAATTTCATGAATTCGTTGTTTCTAATGGCTGAATAGTACTCCATTGTGTAGATATACCACATTTTTTGCATCCACTCTTCTGTTGAGGGATACCTGGGTTCTTTCCAGCATCTGGCAATTATAAATAGGGCTGCTATGAACATAGTAGAGCATGTATCCTTATTACATGGTGGGGAGTCTTCTGGGTATATGCCCAGGAGTGGTATAGCAGGATCTTCTGGAAGTGAGGTGCCCAGTTTTCGGAGGAACCGCCATACTGATTTCCAGAGTGGTTGTACCAATTTGCAACCCCACCAGCAGTGGAGGAGTGTTCCTCTTTCTCCACACCCTCTCCAACACCTGCTGTCTCCTGAATTTTTAATCTTAGCCATTCTGACTGGTGTAAGATGAAATCTTAGGGTTGTTTTGATTTGCATTTCCCTAATGACTAATGAAGTTGAACATTTTTTAAGATGCTTCTCCGCCATCCGAAGTTCTTCAGGTGAGAATTCTTTGTTTAACTCTGTACCCCATTTTTTAATAGGGTTGTTTGGTTTTCTGGAGTCTAACTTCTTGAGTTCTTTATATATATTGGATATTAGCCCTCTATCTGATGTAGGATTGGTGAAGATCTTTTCCCAATTTGTTGGTTGCCGATTTGTCCTCTTGATGGTGTCTTTTGCCTTACAGAAACTTTGTAATTTTATGAGGTCCCATTTGTCAATTCTTGCTCTTAGAGCATATGCTATTGGTGTTCTGTTCAGAAACTTTCTCCCTGTACCAATGTCCTCAAGGATCTTCCCCAGTTTTTTTTCTATTAGCTTCAGAGTGTCCGGCTTTATGTGGAGGTCCTTGATCCATTTGGATTTGAGCTTAGTACAAGGAGACAAGGATGGATCAATTCGCATTCTTCTGCATGCTGACCTCCAGTTGAACCAGCACCATTTGTTGAAAAGGCTATCTTTTTTCCATTGGATGTTTTCAGCCTCTTTGTCGAGGATCAAGTGGCCATAGGTGTGTGGGTTCATTTCTGGATCTTCAATCCTGTTCCATTGATCCTCCTGTCTGTCACTGTACCAATACCATGCAGTTTTTAACACTATTGCTCTGTAGTATTGCTTGAGGTCAGGGATACTGATTCCCCCAGATTTTCTTTTGTTGCTGAGAATAGTTTTAGCTATCCTGGGTTTTTTGTTGTTCCAGATGAATTTGATAATTGCTCTTTCTAACTCTGTGAAGAATTGAGTTGGGATTTTGATGGGTATTGCATTGAATCTGTATAGTGCTTTAGGCAAAATGGCCATTTTAACTATATTGATTCTACTGATCCATGAGCATGGGAGGTTTTCCCATTTTTTGAGGTCTTCTTCCATTTCCTTTTTCAGAGTCTTGAAGTTCTTGTCATACAGATCTTTCACATGTTTGGTAAGAGTCACCCCAAGATACTTTATACTGTTTGAGGCTATTGTGAAGGGGGTCATTTCCCTAATTTCTTTCTCAGCCTGCTTATCCTTTGAGTATAGGAAGGCCACTGATTTGCTTGAGTTGATTTTATAACCTGCCACTTTGCTGAAGTCGTTTATCAGCTGTAGGAGCTCTCTAGTGGAGTTCTTTGGGCCACTTAGGTAGACGATCATGTCGTCTGCAAATAATGATAGTTTGACTTCTTCCTTTCCAATTTGTATCCCTTTGACATCCTTATGTTGTCGAATTGCCCGAGCTAGTACCTCAAGTACAATATTGAAAAGATAAGGAGAAAGGGGGCATCCCTGTCTAGTCCCTGATTTTAGTGGGATTGCTTCAAGTTTCTCTCCATTTAGTTTGATGCTGGCTACCGGTTTGCTGTATATTGCTTTTACTATGTTTAGGTATGGGCCTTGAATTCCTGTTCTTTCCAAGACTTTAAGCATGAAAGGATGCTGAATTTTGTCAAATGCTTTTTCAGCATCCAATGAAATGACCATGTGTTTTTTTTCTTTGAGTTTGTTTATGTAGTGGATTGCATTGATGGATTTCCGTATATTGAACCAACCCTGCATTCCTGGGATAAAGCCTACTTGATCATGGTGGATGATTGTTTTGATGTGTTCTTGGATTCGGTTGGCAAGAATTTTATTGAGTATTTTTGCATCGATGTTCATAAGGGAAATTGGTCTGAAGTTCTCTTTCTTTGTTGGATCTTTGTGTGGTTTTGGTATCAGCGTAATTGTGGCTTCGTAGAAGGAATTGGGTAGTGTTCCTTCTGTTTCTATTTTGTGGAATAGTTTGAAGAGTATTGGTGTTAAGTCTTCTTTGAAGGTCTGATAGAATTCTGCACTGAAACCATCTGGTCATGTGCTTTTTTTGGTTGGAAGACTTTCTATGACTCCTTCTATTTCATTAGGTGTTATGGGACTTTTTAGATGATCTATTGGTCCTGATTTAATTTTGGCATTTGGTATCTGTCAAGGAAATTGTCCATTTCCTCCAGATTCTCCAGTTGTGTTGAGTATAGTCTCTTGTAGTAGGATTTGATTATTTTTTGGATTTCCTCAGTTTCTGTTGTTATATCCCCCTTTTAATTTTAAGTTTGTTAATTTGGATACTTTCTCTGTGCCCTTTGGTCAGTCTGGCTAAGGGTCTGAGATCCCTGCTATGTCTGCCTCGGGCTATGCCTGTTAGCTGGTTTGGTTTTGCCTGCTAGGACTCTCTGGCTTGCCGTAGGCAAAATGGTGGGGGCGCGCATGCCAGCCTGGGCAAACAACCTCCTGGCCAGGTTTGCACACTGGTGGCCCCCAGACCAGCTCAGTGCCTGGGTGCAGGCCAATGCCTGCTGGGCTTAGACCCCCGCGATGTTGGTCTCGGGTTGTATTTGCGTACCTCCGTCTGTCTGAAGTCTCTGGCATCCGAGAACCAATATGGCGGCCTTGTAACTGACTGGTGGGAGGCAGAGTTCTGATGTGGCTTCTGCGTGGTGAAAGGTGCCGTAAATCTGCCGCTGCTTGCAGCCCGGCTGGCCAGCGATGGCCAGTGGTCGTGGGCGCAGGGTCTGCTGGACCCTGTCAGCTTGGTTCTACTGCTGATGGCCCTTCCTCTCGACCAGCCACTGCTGCTGTTGCTGCTGCTGCTGCAGCCGCCGCTCCTTCAGCCACTCCTTCAGTCGACTTAATATCTCTTAACATCAATGAACTCAATTCCCCAAAAAAATGATATAGACTAACAGATTGGATACATAAACAGGACCCAGCATTTTGCTGCATTTAGGAAACACACCTCAGTGTCAAAAACAAATACGACCTCAGAGGAAAAGGCTGGAAAGAAATTTTCTAAGCAAATGGTCCCAGCAAACAAGGTGGAATAGCTATTCTACTATCAGATAAAACTGACTTGCAACCAAAAGTCATCAAAAAAGACACAGGAGACATCATACTCATCAAAGGAAAAATCTATCAAGAAGAACGCTTAATTCTGTACATCTATGCTCCAAATGCAATGGCACCCACATTCATAAAAGAAACTTCACTAAAGCTCAAAGCACACATTGCACCTCATACAATAATTGTGGGTGATTTCAACACCCCATTCTCATCAATGGACAGATCAGGGAAATACAAACTAAACGGAGACACAGTGAAACTTACTGAAGTTATGGACCAAATGGATTTAACAGATATCTATAGAACATTTCATCCTAAATCAAAAGAATATACCCTCTATTCAGGACCTCATGGTACCTTCTCCAAAATTGATCATGTAATTGGTCACAAAACAGACTTCAATGGATATAAGAAGATTGAAATAATCCTGTGCCTCCTATCAGATTACTATGGATTAATCACTATGGAATCAGCATCAACAAAAACAACAGAAAGCCCACATACACATGGAAGCTGAACAATGCTCTACTCAACGATACTTTGGCAAAATAAGAAATAAGGAAAGAAATGAAAGACTTTTTAGAATTTAATGAAACTGAAGACATTCCATACCAAAACTTATGGAACACAATGAAAGCAGTGCTAAGAGGAAAACTCATAGCTCTGAGTGCTGCCAAACAGAAACTGGAGAGAGAATACACTACCAGCTTAACAGCACTCTTGAAAGCTCTAGAATAGAAAGGAGCTAATACACCTAAGAGGAGTAGATGGCAGGAAATCCTCAAACTCAGGGTTGAAATCAACCAATTAGAAACAAAAGAACTGTACAAAAAAAAAATCAACAAAACCAGGAGGTGGTTCTTTAAGAAAATCAGAAACATAGATAAATCCTTAACCAGACTAACTAGAGGGCACAGAGACGGTATCCAAATTAACAAAATTAGAAATGAAATGGGAGATATAACAACAAAAAGTGAGGAAATTAAAAAAAAATCATCAGATGCTGCTACAAAAGCCTACTTTCAACACAACTGGAACATCTGGGTGAATTGGACAATTTTAAAGACGGATACCAAATACCAAAGTTAAATCAGGATCAGATAGACCATCTAAATAGTCCTATAACCCCTAAAGAAATAGAAACAGTCATTGAAAGTTTTCTAACCAAAAAAAGCACAGGATCAGATGGTTTTAGTGCAGATTCTATCAAACAATTAGATCAAAGAAGACCTAACACCAATACTCTTCAAACTATTCCACAAAATAGAAGCAGATGGAACACTCCCCAACTTCTTTTATGAAGCCACAATTTCACTGATACCAAAACCACACAAATATCCAATAATGTAAGAGAACTTCAGACCAGTTTCCCTTATGAATACCAATGCAAAAATACTCAATAAAATTCTTGCCAACTAAATCCAAGAACATATCAAAACGATCATTCACCATGATCAAGCAGGATTCATCAGAGGGATGCAGGGATGGTTCAATACATGGAAATCCATAAATGTAATCCACTATATAAACAAACTCAAAGAAAAAAACCACATGGTAATTTCATTAGATGTTGAAAAAGCAATTGACAAAATTCAGCATCCTTTTATGTTAAAAGTTTTGGAAAGAATAGGAATTCAAGGCCCATACCTAAACATGGTAAAAGCAATAATGGAAGGAAATTTGAAGCAATCCCACTAAAATCAGGGACTAGACAAGGCTGCCCCTCTCTTTACATCTTTTCAATATAGTACTTGACTTTCTAGCTAGACCAATTAGACAGCATAAGGATGTCAAAGGGATACAAATTGGAAAGGAAGAAGTCAAATTATCTGTTTGCAGATGATATGATAGTATATTTAAGTGACCTAAAAATCTTCATCAGAGAACTCCTACAGCTGATAAACAACATTCAGCCACAACAAAGTGGCTGGATAAAAAATTAACTCAAGCCAGGCAGTGGTGGTGCATGCCTTTAATCCCAGCGCTTGGGAGGCAGAGGCAGGCAGATTTCTGAGTTTGAGGCTGCCTGATCTACAGAATGAGTTCCAGGTCAGCCAGGGCTACACAGAGAGACCCTGTCTCGAAAAACAAAAACAAAAACAAAAACAAAACAAAAAAAATTAAATCAAGCAAATCAGTAGCCTTCCTATACTCAAAGGATAAACAGTCTGAGAAAGAAATTAGCGCAATGACACCCTTCACAATAGTCACAAACAATATAAAGTATCTTGTGACTCTAACCAAACAAATGAAAGATCTGTATGACAAGAACTTCAAGTCTCTGAAGAAATCAAAGACCTTAGAAGATGGAGAGATTGTCCATGCTCCTGGATTGGCATGATTAATATAGTAAAAATTGCCATCCTGCCAAAAGCAATATATAGATTCCATACAATCCCCGTCAAAATCCCAACTCAGCTGGGCAGTTGTTGTGCATGCTTTTAATCCCAGAATTTGGGAGGCAGAGGCAGGTAGATTTCTGAGTTCAAGGCTAACCTAGTCCACAGAGTGAGTTCCAGGACAGCCAGAGAAAAACCCTGTGTCAAAAAACAACAAAACAAAAAACAAAACAAAACAAAACAAAACAAACAAAAAAAGAAAATTCCAACTCAATTCTTCACAGAGCTATTAAGAGAAATTCTTAAATTCATCTGGAATAACAAAAAACCCAGGATAGCTAAAAACTATTCTCAACAGTAAAAGAACTTCTGGAGGAATCAGTATCACTGACTTCAAGTAGTACTACAGAGCAATAGTGTTAATAACTGCATGGTATTGGTACAGTGACAGGGAGGTAGATCAATGGAATAGAATTGAAGACCCAGAAATGAATCCACACACCTATGGTCACTTGATCTTTGACAAAGGAGCTAAATCCTTCCAGTGGAAAAAAGATAGCCTTTTCAACAAATGGCGCTGGTTCAACTGGAGGTCAGCATGTCAAAGAATGAAAATTAATCCATTCCTATCTCCTTGTACAAAGCTCATGTCCAAGTGTAGCAAGGACCTCCACATAAAGTCAGACACACTGAAACTAATAGAAAAGAAACTAGGGAAGAGCCTTGAACACATGAGCATAGGGGAAAATATTCTGAACAGAACACCAATAGCTCATGTCCTAAGATCAAGAATTGACAGATGTGACCTCATAAAATTACAAAGTTTCTGTAAGGCAAAGGAAACTGTCAATAGGACAAAAAGGCCACCAACAAATTGGGAAAAGATCTTTACCAACCCTACATCTGATAGAGGGCTAATGTCCATTAAATACAAAGAACTCAATAAGTTAGACTCTAGCGAACCAAATAACCGTATTAAAAAATGGCTACAAAGAATGGCAAACAAAGAAGTTTCAAATGAAGAATATTGAATGGCTGAAAATCTACTAAAGAAATGTTCAGCATCTTTAGTCATCAGGGAAATGCAAATCAAAACAACCCTGAGATTTCACCTCACACCAGTCAGAATGGCTAAGATCAAAACTCAGGAAACAGCAGGTGCTGGCAAGGATGTGGGGAAAGAGGAACACTCTTCCACTTCTGGTAGGATTGCAACCTGGTAAAACCACTCTGGAAATCAGTTTGGCAGTTCCTCAGAAAATTGGGCTAATACTACTAGAGGATCCTTCTATACTACTCCAGGGGCCTATACCCAGAAGATTCTCCAGCAAGTAATAAGGACACATGCTCCACTATGTTCATAGCAGCCTTATTTATAATTGCTAGAAGCTGGAAAGAACCCATATATCCCTCAACAGAGAATGGATACAGAAAATATGGTATATTTACCCAATGGAGTACTATTAAGTGATTAAAAAGAATGAATTCATGAAATTCTTATGCAAATGGTTGAAACTAGAAAATATCATGCTGGGCGAGAACACACATAGTAAGCACTCACTAGTAAGAGGTTATTAGCCCAGAAACTTGGAATACCCAAGATATAATTCAAATTCACAGATCAAATGAAGCTCAAGAAGAAGGAAGAGCAATGTATGGATACTCTGGTCCTTCTTAGGAGCGGGAACAAAATACCCACAGAAGGAGATACAGAGACAAAGTGTGGAGCATAGACTGAGGGAAAGACCATCCAGAGACTGCCCCACTTAGGGACCCATCCCATATATAGTTACAAAACCCAGACACTATTGTGGATGCCTACGAGTGCTGGCTGAGATGAGCCTGATATACTCCTGTTTCTCATTAGAAAAGAACAGGCTTCTAAGTGGTAACAGGTTAATATATATATATAAAACAAAACATCATATCAATATTGGACAAGGGAAATCAACAATAGGTATAAAAAAGACCCTCTAAGAGAAGGTATAAAAAATTAGTGATCCGATTGGGCGGTGGTGGCGGCGGTGGCGGAGGCGGCAGTGCAGCAGTGCAGCAGTGGCTGGTCCAGCTGAAGGGCCATCAGCAGTGGAACCAAGGCGACACAGGGTCCAGTTAGGCCCTGTGCCTACGACCACTGACCTTCGCTGACCAGCCGGGCTGCAAGCAGCTGCGGTTGTGCAGCGCCTTTCACTGCACAGAAGCCACTTCAGAACTCGGCCTCCCTCCAGTCAGGAGAGGCTCACCTCCATCTTGGTTTCGGACTCCAGAGATATCGGACAGACTGAGGTACACAAACATAATCCGAGGCCAACACCGCGGGGGTCTGAGCCCAACGGGCGTTGGCCTGCACCCAGGCCCTGGGCTGTTCGGGGGAGGGCATCGGGGTGCCAACCCAGCCAGGAGGTTTTTTGCCCTGGCCTGCGCGCACGCCGCCATTTTGCCTACAGGATGACAGAGAGCTCTGGCGAGCACAGCCGCAACAGGCATAGCCTGAGGCTAACAAAGCGGGGGTCTAGGCCCCCAAAACCCCAGGACCGACCCCAAGAACTGGGTGGCTTGGTGGGCCATCTTTGTGTCAACCCGCCCAGGAGGTTGTTAGCACAGCAGACTCTCCCAGCCCTTTCGGGTAGCACGAGCACGCACGCCCGCCATCCTGGTCACCTGGCAGACCCAATTAACAGTCATAGCCCTAGGGGAACTTTGCTTGGACCTTGGCCTCCCAGGCTTTTGCAAGGACTCAGGGCCTGGGCGGCCAGGCTAACCTTGTGTGAGCCAGCCCGGTTGGGGGATCAATTGCCCAGAGGAGTGATCAGAACACTGGAGAGGTCCTGGCAGCATACACCATCGGCGCTCCCTGGCGGTGCACACGGGCTCCATCTGGTTCACAGACACAATCTGGGGCAAGGCCTCAGGCTGGAGCTCCACTCTCACCGCTTCCAGATCCAGATCAACCTGGGCGGCGGCACCAAATCTCCAGGTCCTGCAAGAGGCTAGAGGGGCTTCCGGGCGGCCAGCTGGGAGAAGTCTGTGTGCTCCAGTGAATCCAGCGGGCCCCAGCGGGAGCCTTCGGGTGCCTGCTTCGGGATCTGAACAGTCTGGGCAGCAGCACCCTGTCTACAGGCAGTGCAGGAGGTAAGCTGTGCACCAGAGGCCAACTGGGAAGTGGGAGCTTGCACTGGTGAGTCCCACACTGACAAGACAAACTAACACCAGTGAGAACTAGATGGCAAAAGGCAAACGCAGGAACGTCACTAACAGAAATCAAGGCAATATGGCAACTTCTGAACCCAATTCTCCTCTACCAACATGTCCTGGATACCCCATCACACCAGTAAAACAAGATTTGGATTTAAAATCACTGGTCATGATGCTGGTACAGGAACACATGAAGGACATACTTAAAGAAATTCAGGAGAAAATGGATCAAAAGTTAGAAGCCCTTGCAAGGGAAACACAAAAATCATTGAAAGAAATCCAGGAGAATACAAAAGCCAACAATGAGGAAACGCAAAAAACACTTAAAGAAATACAGGAGAACTTTGGTCAACAGGCTGAGGTCATGAAAGAGGAAACACAAAAATCTCTTAAAGAATTACAGGAAAGCACAAACAAGCAAGTGAAGGAGCTAAGGAAAACCATCCAGGATCTAAAATCAGAAGTAGAAACAACTAAGAAAACTCAAAGGGAGACAACTTTGGAGATAGAAAGCCTTGGGAAGAAATCAGGTGACAGAGATGCAAATATCAACAACAGAATACAAGAGATAGAAGAAAGAATCTCAGATGCTGAAGATTCCATAGAAACCATGAACTCAACAGTTAAAGAAAATGCAAAATGCAAAAAGCTTGTAACCCAAAATATCCAGGAAATCCAGGACACAATGAGAAGACCAAACCTAAGGATTATAGGCATAGATGAGAGTGAAGATTTACAATTTAAAGGGCCAGCAAATATCTTCAATAAAATTATGGAAGAAAACTTCCCTAACCTAAAGAGAGAGATGCCCATGAATATACAAGAAGCCTACAGAACTCCAAACAGACTGGACCAGAACAGAAATACTTCCCGTCACATAATAATCAAAACACCAAATGTTCTAAACAAAGAAAGAATATTAAAGGCAGTAAGAGAAAAAGGCCAAGTAACATATAAAGGAAGACCTATCAGAATCACAGCAGACTTTTCACCTGAGACTATGAAGGCTAGAAGGTCCTGGGCAGATCTCATGCAGACTCTAAGAGAACACAAATGCCAACCAAAACTACTATATCCAGCAAAACTCTCAATCACCATAGATGGAGAAACTAAGATATTTCATGACAAAACCAAGTTTACCCAATATCTATCCACAAACCCAGCCCTACAAAGGATAATAGGAGGAAAACACCAATACAAGGAAGGAAACCTCACCTTGGAAAAAGCAAGATAGTAACCTTTCATCAAACCCAAAAGAAGTTAAGCAATCAAATTTAAAAAATAACGTCAAAAATGATAGGAAGTAACAATCACTATTCCTTAATATCTCTTAACATCAATGGACTTAATGCCCCAATAAAAAGACACAGACTAACTGACTGGATACGCAAACAGGACCCTACATTTTGCTGCTTACAGGAAACACACCTCAGAGTCAAAGACAAACACTACCTTAGAGTAAAAGGCTGGAAGACAATTTTACAAGCAAATGGTCTCAGGAAGCAAGCTGGAGTAGCCATTTTAATATCAGATAAAACTGACTTTCAACCCAAAGTCATCAAAAGAGACTCTGAGGGACACTTCTTGCTGGTCAAAGGAAAAATACAACAAGAAGAACTCTCAATCCTGAACATCTATGCTCCAAATGCAAGGGCACCCTCTTTCGTAAAAGAAACTTTATTAAAACTCAAAGCACACATTGCACCTAACACAATAATTGTGGGTGACTTCAACACTCCCCTCTCCTCAATGGACCGATCAGGAAAACAGAAACTAAACAGGGACACAATGAAACTAATTGAAGCTTTAGACCAATTAGATTTAACAGATATATATAGAACATTCTATCCTAAAACAAAAGAATATACCTTTTTCTCAGCACCTCATGGAACCTTCTCCAAAATCGACCATATAATTGGTCACAAGACAGACCTCAACAAATATAAGAAGATTGAACTAATCCCATGCCTCCTATCAGATCACTATGGAGTAAAAGTGGTCTTCAATAGCAACAAAAACAACAGAAAACCCACATACACGTGGAAACTGAACAATATTCTACTCAATGATACCTTGGTCAAGGAAGAAATAAAGAAAGAAATTAAAGACTTTTTAGAACACAATGAAAATGAAAACACAACATACCCAAATCTATGGGACACAATGAAAGCAGTGCTAAGAGGAAAACTCATAGCCCTGAGTGCCTCCAAAAAGAAAATGGAGAGAGCATACATTACCAGCTTAATGACACACCAGAAAGCCCTGGAACAAAAAGAAGCTATTTCACCCAGGAGGAGTAGAAGGCAGGAAATCATCAAACTCAGGGCCGAAATCAATCAAGTAGAAACAAAAAGAACCATACAAAAAATCAACAAAACCAGGAGCTGGTTCTTTGAGAAAATCAACAAGATAGATAAACCCTTAGCCAGACTGACCAAAGGGCACAGAGAAAGTATCCAAATTAACAAACTTAGAAATGAAAAGGGAGATATAACAACGGAAACTGAGGAAATCCAAAAAATCATCAGATCCTACTACAAGAGCCTATACTCAACACAACTGGAGAATCTGGAGGAAATGGACAATTTCCTTGACAGATACTAAATATCAAAATTAAATCAGCACCAACTAGACCATCTAAACAGTCCCATAATGCCTAAAGAAATAGAAGGAGTCATAGAAAGTCTTCCAACCACAGAAAGCACAGGACCAGATGGTTTCAGTGCAGAATTCTATCAGACCTTCAAAGAAGAGTTAACACCAATACTCTTTAAACTATTCCACAAAATAGAAACAGAAGGAACACTACCCAATTCCTTCTATGAAGCCACAATTACCCTGATACCAAAGCCACACAAAGATCCAACAAAGAAAGAGCACTTCAGAACAATTTTCCTTATGAACACCGATGCAAAAATACTCAATAAAATTCTTGCCAACTGAATCCAAGAACACATCAAAACGATCATCCACCATGATCAAGTAGGCTTTATCCCGGGAATGCAGGGTTGGTTCAATATACGGAAATCCATCAATGCAATCCACTACATAAACAAACTCAAAGAAAAAAACCACCTGGTCATTTCATTGGGTGCTGAAAAAGCATTTGACAAAATTCAGCATCCTTTCATGCTTAAAGTCTTGGAGAGAACAGGAATTCAAGGCCCATACCTAAACATAGTAAAAGCAATATACAGCAAACTGGTAGCCAGCATCAAACTAAATGGAGAGAAACTTGAAGCAATCCCACTGAAATCAGGGACCAGACAAGGCTGCCCCCTTTCTCCTTATCTTTTCAATATTGTACTTGAGGTACTAGCTCAGGCAATTTGACAACATAAGGAGGTCAAAGGGATACAAATTCGAAAGGAAGAAGTCAAACTATCATTATTTGCAGACGACATGATAGTCTACCTAAGTGACCCAAAAAACTCCACTAGAGAGCTCCTACAGCTGATAAACAACTTCAGCAAAGTGGCAGGTTATAAAATCAACACAAGCAAATCAGTGGCCTTCCTATCCTCAAAGGATAAGCAGGCTGAGAAAGAAATTAGGGAAATGACCCCCTTCACAATAGCCACAAACAGTATAAAGTATCTTGGTGTGACTCTTACCAAACATGTGAAAGATCTGTATGACAAGAACTTCAAAACTCTGAAGAAGGAAATGGAAGAAGACCTCAAAAAAATGGCAAAATCTCCCATGCTCATGGATCGGTAGAATCAATATAGTTAAAATGGCCATTTTGCCAAAAGCAATATACAGATTCAATGCAATACCCATCAAAATCCCAACTCAATTCTTCACAGAGTTAGAAAGAGCAATTATCAAATTCATCTGGAACAACAAAAAACCTAGGATAGCTAAAACTATTCTCAGCAACAAAAGAAAATTTGGGGGAATCAGTGTCCCTGACCTCAAGCAATACTACAGAGCAATAGTGTTAAAAACAGCATGGTATTGGTACAGTGACAGACAGGAGGATCAATGGAACAGGATTGAAGATCCAGAAATGAACCCACACACCTATGGCCACTTGATCCTCGACAAAGAGGCTGAAAACATCCAATGGAAAAAAGATAGCCTTTTCAACAAATGGTGCTGGTTCAACTGGAGGTCAGCATGCAGAAGAATGCGAATTGATCCATCCTTGTCTCCTTGTACTAAGCTCAAATCCAAATGGATCAAGGACCTCCACATAAAGCCAGACACTCTGAAGCTAATAGAAAAGAAACTGGGGAAGACCCTTGAGGACATCGGTACAGGGAGAAAGTTTCTGAACACCAATAGCGTATGCTCTAAGAGCAAGAATTGACAAATGGGACCTCATAAAATTACAAAGTTTCTGTATGGCAAAGGCCACCATCAAGAGGACAAATCGGCAACTAACAAATTGGGAAGAGATCTTCACCAATCCTACATCAGATAGAGGGCTAATATCCAATATATATAAAGAACTCAAGAAGTTAGAGTCCAGAAAACCGAACAACCCTATTAAAAAATGGGGTACAGAGTTAAACAAAGTATTCTCACCTGAAGAACTTCGGATGGCGGAGAAGCATATTAAAAAATGCTCAACTCCATTAGTCATTAGGGAAATGCAAATCAAAACAACCCTGAGGTTTCATCTTACACCAGTCAGAATGGCTAAGATTAAAAATTCAGGAGACAGCAGGTGTTGGAGCGGGTGTGGAGAAAGAGGAACACTCCTCCACTGCTGGTGGGGTTGCAAATTGGTACAATCACTCTGGAAATCAGTCTGGCGGTTCCCCGAAAACTGGGCACCTCACTTCCAGTGTATCCTGCTATACCACTCCTGGGCATATACCCAGAGGATTCCCCACCATGTAATAAGGATACATGCTCTACTATGTTCATAGCAGCCCTATTTATAATTGCCAGATGCTGGAAAGAACCCAGGTATCCCTCAACAGAAGAGTGGATGCAAAAAATGTGGTATATCTACACAATGGAGTACTATTCAGCCATTAGAAACAATGAATTCATGAAATTCTTAGGCAAATGGATGGAGCTAGAGAACATCATACTAAGTGAGGTAACCCAGACTCAAAAGGTGAATCATGGTATGCACTCACTAATAAGTGGATATTAACCTAGAAAACTGAAATACCCAAAACATAATCCACACATCAAATGAGGTACAAGAAGAAAGGAGGAGTGGCCCCTTGTTCTGGAAAGACTCAGTAAAGCAGTATTCGGCAAAACTAGAACGGGGAAGTGGGAAGGGGTGGGTTGGAGGACAGGGGAAGAGAAGGGGGCTTATGGGACTTTCGGGGAGTGAGGGGCTAGAAAAGGGGAAATCATTTGAAATGTAAATAAATTATATTGAATAAAAAAATTAAAAAATATAAAAGCATTCATGTTATCACATAACATAAAAAAAAATTTGTGATCCATTGCTTCACACATTAAGGAGTCCCATAAAAATACCGAAGTGAATGCTGTAGTATATACAGAGTATCTAGTGCAGATCCTGTGTCTGTTGTCTCAGTCTCTGTGCATTCATATGACTTTTGCTCAGCTGATTTATAAGGCCTTGTTCTCCTGGTGTCCTACATCACTTTTGGTTCTTACACTCTTTTGCCTCTTCTTCCAAGGGCTTCTGTTACCTCTCCTGCGAGGATGGAATTTGGCAGAGACAGCTCATTTGGAGCTCTGTGTTCCAAGGTCTCACTCTGCATAACGTCTAGCTGTATTTGTTCCTATCTGCAGCAGGTGGAAGGTTTCCTGATAGAGGCTGAATACACCACTAATCTATGAGAACAGCAAAACATCTTATCTAGTCATTTTATTGCTACTTGTCTTTTTAAAGGGACAACTATTTAATTTTAGCATAGTTCTCTGGGCTACCGCCTTTTCTTTTTCTGTAACTGAGCTCATAAACCAGTCCCTGCATTCGTAGGGTAGCGTGTGAGGTAGTATGGTGATTTCCAAGGTCATACCATGGTTGCTGAGGGAAGTTGGTGGTATCTGAAGAAATAAAATGGTGCCAGAGGTCATAGTTTGGTCCCCAGAATCATAGTGTAGTCCCAGAAGTCATAGTTTTATCCCTGGGATACAGTGAATAGGATTGCCAGCTAAGAAGATAAAGCCACTGGTCATGTGGATTGAATACTTCCAGTGCTAGGTTCTGAACAAGTTATGATCTGTGTTTTGATCATAAAGAAAAATGTAGCTTTAATGTTCAGAAAGGAAGATGTAAGATAATCTTGAATGTCATGGACACATAGGCATGGTCCATTACCATTTGAAATTTTTTTGATATATCACTATATAAAATAAGTATTGTTTATATTGTTATAAGTGAATATATTCTTGACTCAGTTAATGGAGACTTTCACCATATTATAGAGCTCAGAGCTTCATTTCTCATCCTGTAACCACTCAATCCTTCCTGACTTACCATTATGCCACTGTTATCATGAAATGGTCATATTTCACATGGCAAAGATCTTTGCCACAGGGTACATGTATGTAATGGAACCCTATGTTAGCCTAAACCCAAGTCCTCTTATCTGAATAATTATGCTATACTTTGTCTCCTTATAGGGCTTTAAAAAATGTAAGTGGTATATTTAGTTAAATACTTTGCTCTTTTAAACAAATTTGCTCTAATGTTCTAAGTCATAATTAAGCTGTCACACATATGAGAAATTACAGGCTTGAGAGAAATTATAGGTATAAACAACAAGAGCTACAAATATGTATATTGCCTTAGTAAGGATCTGTAGGAGAGAGGTGAATGCTCACATTGGACAATTTGTGATATTTAATAAGGTATTGTTGGGAGTATATGGAAAGTTAGTATCAGCCTTTTGCAGCTGTCTTGACAGAATATCATGGAATCAGGGCTTTAAATAGTAATTGAGATGATTGGACCCTGAGATCAATGATCTGGTGTTGTTTCAATTTAAAATTTTAATTTATATGTTTTTCTTTCCTGTGTGTGTGTGTGTGTGTGTGTGTGTGTGGGTGTTTGAGTCTCACCATAGAGTCCATGCTGGTTTGGAGTTTATTGTAGGTCAGGTTGACTTTGATTGTGTGATCTTCCTGTCCTTTCCTTCCTAGTACTAGGATTTTAGGAAGGGTCTTCTGCTTGATTTCCAGTTCGCTACTTCCTCACTACATTTTCAGTTTATAGTGTGTGTGTGTGTGTGTGTGTGAGAGAGAGAGAGAGAGAGAGAGAGAGAGAGAGAGAGAGAGAGAGAGAGACAGAGAGAGAGACAGAGAGAGAGACAGAGAGAGACAGAGATAGACAAACAAGAGACAAAGAATGAGGTTTCTAATATATTTTTATAACGATACTACTAGCTTCATCATGAAGGTCCTCAGGTATACATCTAAGCCAAATTGCTTTCTTTCTTTTTGTTTTTTGTTTTTTAGTTTCAAGAATGGTGCATTTATTAGGTGCTTTCTGTATTCAGGGTGTTCTGGGCAACAGAAGATGGTGACTCTGGGGTATCTGAAAACTAGGAGGGAGGGGTTCCCTTCACTCAGTCTGTGAAGCACTTCTCCCTTTTCCTCCAGCCCAGTCCAAATGCAGAAACACATCTTGCTCCATCACACGAATGCTCCTAGTCCTTTCCTCATTCTGTAGGTTTATAGTAGGTGCACAACTTTAGGGCATGGTGTTTACAGAGGCCACTCTGCTGCATCCTAAAAACAGACAGCTCCCTTCGCATGCTCAGTAGCTGTTCAATAAATGCCCTTGTCCAGCAAGATTGTGTGGAATGTGGCAGGTAAAGTAGGAAAGGAGACTTCAAAGGGTTGATTGCGTGATTTTGAGATAAGACAAAATATGGAATTCATGAATTTGGGTGTCATCCTTGCACAAGGGTCATGCTAATCAGCCCATATACTAAAATTGGAACCAAACTGTCTTCTAAAGATGGCTACTATGTTAAGAAACATAATTGAATCCATACCAGTTTTAAAAAGATCATAGATGAAACTTAAATACCTTGGGGTTAGAAATAATATAAAGTCATAATTCTCAAGCAAAAAGGAGCTATAAAATGATACATAGATCTAGAGGCAGACAAATGGATGAGGTGAAGAATACTAGATAGGGGGTATAACCATAGTTGATGGGTGCAGTCAGCTAGTATCAATCCCATCCCAAGAGATGTAAGGGATCTTTGCTGCCTCTTTATAATTTCCCCTCGTGTTTCTCAGTGACAGAAGCTGATTAATTGGCCGCTAGAGGGAATGGAATTCTGCTTGAGTCTATTCATGCTAACTAGTGAGGTACAGAGAAATGTGGAAAAGGGCGAGTGGGTATGGAATGATAAAGCACTTATTCTAAATATACCTGCATATATATCATTTTCATATGCATACACAAACATATAATATGTATAATATTATATGCATTAGTATTTGTATATGTAATGTATGTTTTATGTATCATATGTATATTATATGTATTATAAATTATATGTGTAATAGTGTATATGTATATATATGCACATTGTTGGTTAAACTCTCTTATTCATCACCTAGTAGAAAAATCCTGATTTTGACATCATTTACATTTGTATATATAGTGGCTATTCCTGGTTGTCAATTTGACTATATCTGGAATGAGCTACAATCCAGAATTGGAAGGCTCACCTATGATCCTAATCTGGAGGCTGAGAGATACAAGTTTCTGACCTGGATCTTGGTATGGAAATCTTGAAGCATAGTGACTATGAATTCCAGAAGATTAAGATAGGGAGATCTCTGAATTCAAGGTCATCTGGGATTAAAGGCTAGGTGATACACACCTTTAGTCTGGGTCACACCCTCTGCTGGGGACCTACATAAGGACATTGGAAGAAGGAAGACTCACTTACTCTTCTTTGCCTGCTTGTGTCATGGGACTGAGCAACTGCTAAATCCTTGGAATTCCATTCAGAGCTGCTGCTGACCATTGTTGGGGAGTTGGATTAGAGACTGTGTAAGTCATCAACAAATTCCCTAACTATATAGAGACTACCCATATGCTCTATGACTCTAGAGAACCCAGACTAATACAGAAGTTGATACTGGGAGTGGTCCTAGAGGAGCAGAAGTATAAGGATGAATCTTTTAAAAATCTGGAGTGGGCACCTCACTTCCAGAAGATCCTGCTACACCACTCCTGGGCATATATCCAGAGGATTCCACCATGTAATAAGGATACATGCTCTACTATGTTCATAGCAGCCCTATTTATAATTGCCAGAAGCTGGAAAGAACCCAGGTATCCCTCAACAGAAGAGTGGATGCAAAAAATGTGGTATATCTACACAATGGAGTACTATTCAGCCATTAGAAACAATGAATTCATGAAATTCTTAGGCAAATGGATGGAGCTAGAGAACATCATACTAAGTGAGGTAACCCAGACTCAAAAGGTGAATCATGGTATGCACTCACTAATAAGTGGATACTAACCTAGAAAACTGGAATACCCAAAACATAATCCACATATTAATTGAGGTACAAGAAGAAAGGAGGAGTGGCCCCTTGTTCTGGAAAGACTCAGTGAAGCAGTATTCCAGCAAAACCAGAACGGGGAAGTGGGAAGGGGTGGGTGGGAGGACAGGGGGAGAGAAGGGGGCTTATGGGACTTTTGGGGAGTGGGGGGCTAGAAAAGGGGAAATTATTTGAAATGTAAATAAAAATATATCAAATAAAGAAAAGTTAAAAAAAATCTGGAGTTGGTTTGATAACTCATCAGCACCTTCAACTACTGAAACCTCTCCAGATTCTCCCTCACCTGGAAGCTTGGAGAATAGTGAAGATCCATGGTTGAAACTATATTTCAAGCTTAAAGAAGCTAATGCCTTGTATATTAGCCCTCTGTCAGATGTAGGGTTGGTGAAGATCTTTTCCCAATTTTTTGGTTGCCAATTTGTCCTTTTTATGGTGTCCTTTGCCTTACAGAAACTTTTAATTTCATGAGGTCCCATTTGTCAATTCTTGATCTTAGAGCATAAGCTATTGGTGTTCTGTTCAGGAACTTTCCCCCTGTATGGATGTCTTCAAGGGTCTTCCCCAGTTTCTTTTCTATTAGTTTCATTCTGTCTGGCTTTATGTGGAGGTCCTTGATCCACTTGGAGTTGAGCTTAGTACAAGGAGATAAGAATGGATCAGTTCGCATTCTTCTGCATGATGACCTTTAATTGAACCAGCACCATTTGTTGAAAAGGTTATCTTTTTTCCACTGGATGTTTTCAGCTCTTTTGTTGAAGATCAAGTGATCATAGGTGTGTGGATTCATTTCTGGATCTTCAGTCCTATTCCATTGATCGACCTGCCTGTCACTGTACCAATACCATGCAGTTTTTAACACTATTGCTGTGTAGTATTGCTTGATGTCCAGAATACTTATTCCCCAGAAGTTCTTTTACTGTTGAGAATAATTTTAGCTATCCTGGGTTTTTTGTTATTCCAGATGAATTTGAGAATTGCTCATTCTAACTCTATGAAGAACTGCATTGGGATTTTGATGGGGATTGCGTTGAATCTAAATAGTGCTTTGGGCAAGATGGCCATTTAAACTATATAATCCTGCCAATCCACGAGCATGGAATAGAGGGCTAATATCCAATATATACGAAGAACTCAAGAAGTTAGACCCCAGAGAACCAAATAACCCTATTAAAAATGAGGTACAGAGCTAAACAAAGAATTTTCACCTGAAGAACTTTGGATGGCTGAGAAGCACCTTAAAAATGTTCAACATCATTAGTCATTAGGGACATGCAAATCAAAACAACCCTGAAATTTCACTTCACACCAGTCAGAATGGCTGAGATTAAAAACTCAGAAGACAGCAGGTGTTGGTGAGGATGTGGAGAAAGAGGAACACTCCTCAACTGCTGGTGGGGTTAGAAGCTGGTACAACCACTCTGAAAATCAGTGTGACGGTTCCTCAGAAAACTGGCCATGACACTTCCAGAGGACCCTGCTATACCACTCCTGGGCACATGCCCAGAGGATTCCCCAGGATGTAATAAGGATACATGCTCCACTATGTTCATAGCAGCCCCATTTATAATAGCCAGAAGCTGGAAAGAACCCAGATGTCCCTCAACGGAGGAATGTATACAAAAAATGTGGTATATATACACAATGAAGTACTATTCAGCCATTAGAAACAATGAATTCATGAAATACTTAGACAAATGGATGGAGCTGGAGAACATCATCCTATAAGTGAGGTAACCCAGTCTCAAAAGATCACTCATTGTATGCACTCACTGATAATTGGATATTAGCCTAGAAACTTGGAATACCCAAGACATAATCCACATATCAAATGATGTCCAAGAAGAAGGAAGGAGTGGCCCCTGGTTCTGGAAAGGCTCAGTGCAGCAGTATAGGGCAATACCAGAACAGGGAAGTGGGAAGGGGTGGATGGGGGAACAGGGGGAGGGAAGAGGGCTTATGGGACTTTTGGGTAGCAGGGAGCCAGGAAAGGGGAAATCATTTGAAATGTAAATAAAGAATATATCAAATTTTATATATATTTGAAAAGTTTTGTTCTTGCCCTTTTCCTTGTGCCAGACCTTAGCATTGGAGATGCTGCTGCTCAATTAGATGAATTAAATTCAATGGGTTTTATTGAATCCCATGGTAACAAGGGCCACATGGCAGCATTGAATTGCCAGAGACAAGGTGATCATAGTTATTATAATGGACAGCATAGACAAAACAATGTTTATAATGACATACCTCATAATGGTCAGTACAGGAGAAGTGAACTCTATAATGGCATGACTTGCTTGGACCTCTGGTACTGCCTATCTATACAAGATACTATAACTTGTGATGGGGATGTATAGGAAGACCCGGTTGAAGTTAAGAATTTTGAATCTTCGGATTTTCAAAGGTTTGCTCCACCTGATACCCACCCCCTTGAAATAATTTCATGAGAAAATTAATCCCTCAGAGCCTAATAAACCAGCAGTGACTTTGGCTGAGGAAAATGCCAGACAAGACAATACTGATGTTTCTCAAGGCCCACCAATAGTTTCTTCTAGACCTATAACCAGACTCATGGCAAAACAGGCCCCTAAAGGGGAGGTAGAAAGTGTAGTCCATGAGGAAATATGCTATACTACTAAGGAGCTTAATGAGTTTGCTAATTAATTCAAGCAGAAGTCTGAGAACTATGTGTGGGAACGGATTTTAAGTGTGTGGGATAATGGTGGAAGTAACATAAAACTAGAGCAGGCTGAGTTTATTGGCATGGGCCCTCTGAGTGGAGATTCTAGGTTTAACATGGAAGCTTGCACAGTTAAAAAAGGTGTCAGAAGTTTGTTTGAATGGTTGGCCAAAGTATTTATCAAAATATAGCCTACTTAAGAACAGTTGGAGAGGCCTAATATCTCTTGACTTAGTGTTGATGAAGGGGTTTTAAGGCTTAGGGAAATTGCAATGCTAGAGTGGATAAATTGTGTTAAACCTAACCCTTCACAATGGGAAGGTCCAGAAGATATGCCCTTCACCAGTACTATAAGACACAAACTTAAATGAGAGGGCACCAGCACATTTAAAGAGTTTTGTTCTTGCCCTTTTCCTTGTGCCAGACCTTAGCATTGGAGATGCTGCTGCTCAATTAGATGAATTAAATTCAATGGGTTTAATTGGATCCCAAGGTAACAAGGGCCAAATGGCAGCATTGAATTGAATTGCCAGAGACAAGGTGATCATAGTTATTATAATGGACAGCATAGACAAAACAATGTTTATAATGACATACCCCATAATGGTCAGTACAGGAGAGGTGAACTTTATAATGGCATGACTTGTTTGGACCTCTGGTACTGCCTAATCAATCATGGTGTTTCTAGGCATGAAATATATAGGAAGTCTACTGCATATCTGTTTGATCTCTATAAGCAGAAAAATTCTCAAACAAATGAAAGAAAGGTTACATTGGATTGTGGCAAAATGCAATCTCGGCCAGTGAATCAATTTCCAGACTTGAGCCAGTTTGCGGATCCAGAACCCCTTGAATGATGGGGTGGCCAGGCTCCCCTGAGGAAGGATCTTGATAAGATACCTAAAAGTTTTGGTGTTAGTCTTTCTACAATTCTTCCCCAGAGGGACCTATGACCTTTTACAGGGGTAACTGTACACTGGAGGAAAGGAAATAATCAGATTTTCTGGGGTCTATTGGATACTGGTTCTGAATTGACACTGAGCCCAGGAGATCTCAGTAAACATTGTGGCCCTCCAGTTAGAGTAGGGGCTTTTAGAGGACAAGTGTTTAATGAAGTTTTGACTTATGTCCAACTCACCATAGGTTCAGTATGTCCTCAAACATATCCTGTGGTCATTTCTCCTGTCCTGTGTCACAACTTAGTTAGAAGGGATCTTGATCATTTCTCTCTTCCTCAAAATATCACATTGGTGCGTTATATTGATGACATTATGCTGACTGGACCAAGTGAGCAGGAAGTAGCCACCACTTTGGACTCATTGGTAACATATGCATATCAGAGGATGGGAAATAAATCCAACCAAAATTCAAAGACCATCTACCTTAGTGAAATTCTTAGGAGTACAGTAGTGTGGGGCATGCACAGATACTCCTTCTAAGGTGAAAGATAAGTTATTGTACCTGGCCTCTCCCACCACCAAGAAAGAAAGCACAATGTTTTAGGACCTATTTGCAGTCTGGAGACAGCACATGCCTCACTTGGGTATGTTACTCAGGCCTATTTACCAAGTGATTCAGAAAGCTGCTAGCTTTGTGTGGGGCCCAGAACAGGAGAAGGCTCTTCAATAGGTCCAGGCTGCTATGCATGTTGCTCTACCACTTGGACCATATAATCCAGCAGACCCGATGGTACTTGAGGTGTTGGTGGCAGATAGAGATGCTGTAATCTGCCTCTGGCAGGCCCCTGTAGGTGAATCTCAGAAGAGATCTTTGGGATTTTGGAGCAAAGCTCTACCATCATCTGTAGACAACTACTTTTCCTTTGAAAAACAGCTATTGGCCTGCTATTGGGCCTTAGTGGAAACTGAACATTTGACTATAGGGCATCAAGTTACTATGTGACCTGAACTAGCCATCATGAGCTGGGTGCTATCAGACCCTCCTAGTCATAAGGTAGGACATGCACAGTAGTAGTCTATTATCAAATGGAAGTGATATATATGCGATCGGGTCAGAGCAGGTCCTGAAGGCACAAGCAAGTTACATGAAGTTGCTCAAATGCCTATGGTTTCTACTCCTGTTATAATGCCATCTGCTGGCAAGCATGCACCTATAGCCTCATGGGGTGTTCCCTATGATCAGCTGACTGAAGAAGAGAAGACTAGGACCTGGTTTACTGATGGCTGTGCATGTTATGCAGACACCACCCAGAAGTGGACAGCTGCAGCATTACAACCCCTTTCTGAGACAACCCTGAAAGATACAGATGAAGGAAAATCTTCACAGTGGGCAGGACTTCAGGCAGTATACCTGGTGTCACAATTTGTTTAGAAGAAGAAATGACCAGATGTAGGATTGTTCACTGACTCATAGGCTGTAGCCAATGGATGTGGAAGGATCATGATTGGACAATTAGTGAGAAAGCCATCTGGGGAAGAAGCATGTGGATAGATCTCCCCAAGTGGGCAAAGTATGTGAAGATATTTGTTTCCCATGTAAATGTTCACTAAAAGGTGACTTCATCTGAGGTGTAGTTCAATAATCAAGTGGATAAGATGACCCATTCTGTGGACAGTCAGCCTCTTTCCCCAGCCATCCCTGCCATTGTCCAATGGGCACATGAACAAAGTGGCCATGGTGGCCAAGATGGAGGTTATGCTTGGGCTCAACAACATGGACTTCCATTCACCAAGGCTGACTTGGATACAGCTGCTGCTGAATGCCAGGTCTGCCAACAGCAGAAACCAACACTGAGCCCCAGATATGGCACCATTCCTTGAGGTGACCAGCCAACCACCTGGTTGCAGGTTGACTACATTGTTCTACTTCCCCTGTGGAAAGGACAAACTTTTGTTCTTAACAGAGTAGATACTTATTCTGGTTATGGATTTGCCTTTCCTACACATAATGCTTCTGTCAAAACCACCATCCATGGACTCACAGAATGCCTTATCTATCATCATGGTCATGGTATTCCACATAGTATTGCTTCTGACAAAGGAACTCATTTCACAGCCAGAGAAGTGTGACAGTGGGCCCACAATCACCGAATTCACTGGTCTTACCATGTTGCTTGTCATCTTGAAGCAGCTAGTTTGATAGAAAGATGGAATGGCCTTTTGAAGACACAGATACAATGTTAATTAGGTGTCAACAACATGGGCTGGGGCAGAGCTCCTCAGAAGGCAGTATATGCTTTGAATCAGTGTCTGATATATGGTACAATTTCTCCCATAGCCAGGATCCATTGCTCCAGAAATCATGGGATGGAAAAGGGAATAGTCAAATTCACTATTACTCCTAGTGACCCTCTAGGAAAATTTTTGTTTCCTGTCCTCACAGTTTTAGGGTCTGCTGGCCTAGAAGTTTTGGTTCCAGAGAGGGGAGTGCTCCTACCAGGAGCCACAACAAACATCCCTTTGAACTGGAAGCTCAGACTTCCCCCTGGCCATTTTATGCTTCTAATTCCCTTAAACCAACAGGCTAAGAAAGGAATAACAGTGTTAGGAGGGGTGATAGATCCAGATTACCATGGGGGGAATTGGATTGCCTCTCCACAATGGAGGTAAGCGGGATTACATTTGGAGTGTAGGAGATCCCTTAGGGCATCTCTTAGTACTACCATGTCCTGTGATTAAAATCAATGGGAAACTACAACAGCCTAATCCAAGCAGGATGACAAATGATGCAGACCTATCAGGAATGAAGATATGGGTCAATCCTCCAGGGAAAGAGCTAAGACCTGCTGAGGTTCTTGCTGAGGGTAAAGGAAATACAGAAAGGGTAGTAGAGGAAGGTAGTTATAAATACCAGCTAATGCCACGTAACCAGTTGCAGAAATGAGGATTATAAAGTAATAGGAAAGCTTCTGTTTTATTCTGTTAAGAATACATTTGTCTTCCAATTTCTTTAACATCAATTGATATTTAAGTTGAGACACTAAAAGAATGTTCTTAATGGACATTGCCCCATTGTAAATTTACAAATGCGCTTTCAATTGTATGAGGAATAGTTATATCATGTTAGGCGTATTCATGACCTTATTATTGTTTCATGTGGACATGAGATATTATTTGTGTCAAGTTGACAAGGGGTGGATTGTAGTGACTATTCCTGGTTGTCAACTTGACTATATCTGGAATGAGCTACAATCCAGAATTGGAAGGCTCACCTATGATCCTAATCTGGAGGCTGAGAGATACAAGTTTCTGACCTGGATCTTGGCATGGAGATCTTGAAGCATAATGGCTATGAATTCCAGAAGATTAAGACAGGGAGATCTCTGAGTTCAAGGTCATCTGGGATTAAAGGCTCTGTGGTACACACCTTTAGTCTAGGTCACACCCTCTGCTGGGGACCTACATAAGGACATTGGAAGAAGGAAGACTCACTCACTCTTCTTTGCCTGCTTGTGTCATGGGACTGAGAAACTGCTAGATCCTTGGATTTTCATTCAGAGCTGCTGCTGACCATTGTTGGGGAGTTGGATTAGAGACTGTTTAAATCATCAACAAGTTCCCTAACTATATAGAGACTACCCATATGTTCTGTGACTCTAGAGAACCCTGACTAATACAGTATAGTATCATTTCCTGTGAGTATCTGAAGTTGAAGGCGGTACTGTGTAGTTACGATGTCTACCCTCCTGGTTGTTATCTTTTCCTCTTGGTAATTGCAAATTATATACTCTGGCCTGATTTTGGTTGGGTACAGTCACGTGGTTTGTCCCAACCAAGGACTACACTGAAATACCTAATCATCCATGCAACACTTTACAGAGTCATATTTTGATTGTAATAATCACATTAGTATTTGACAAGGTTGCTGGTTCCAGGGATGAAACTGTAGCCACAAGAGACAAAGGAGAAATAAACCTCTTGTTTTCAAAGTTAGGGACCCTTTGGGATTGCTTCTTACCTGAATCCAGAATGGCCACCCTGACACATCATGGTATGTAGAATGAATGAAAGAACATATCCCTTTAAATCCAAGTGACATCTTTGTAAAGCCCGTGATTATCAAAAGAACTAATGTAGACAGTTCTAAAGCTTAGCTCGTCAATAGGTCCTTGCCATGACCTTAAAATTACAAGTTTAATATAATATTCTATCCAACTGTGGAGAGATTCCTAAAAATAGCTCTCATTAATGCCAATACTCTTTTGCATATGGGAACGACATGAGAGCCCTTGAAATTGTAAGGTTAAGTGAGAACAATGCAAAAGACAGAAAGAACCAGGCAGGCACCATCTCCAGGGAGGACAGGAAATAATATGAGTTTTGAATCTCTCCTTTTGATGTTCTATTATTCCTCACAATAGTAAGTAATTTTGAGATGGAGACTTGAAGTTGCCTAGCCCTGTTCTATTCTCTCATGTCTAGTTCACTCTTGTTATTCAAATGTGTCTTGCATTCATTCTGTTATTTCTTCCTAAATAGGCTTATGGGCACAGACATTACTTTTGTCCTGAATGTTAAACAGAGGAATTAAAGGTTCTTAGCACAGCAACTTTCACAAAACATGTGAAAATTTCAAGTCAAAGTTTCTCTAAATCCAAGATCACACAGCTTTAATTGATTTTTAAAATTCACCATATGTTGAGTAAGGATTTCTTCTTTCTTTATAAATTAAGCTTAAATTAATATAATCACTAGTTATTAACAGCTGATATGTAATGATACATACAAGTGAGGTGCTTGGGAAATCATATTACAGGTATAGGTTGTATTGTCATGTTCAAGGAAAAATGTCCCAGACCACTGTTAATTGCAGGGAGGAGAAACTAGGATTAGACATGAATGAGGACTGATAACTTCCATATCATCTGCAGTGTATCCAAAAGCCATATGGGCTGAGCATGGTGGCACATGCCTTCAATCCCATTACTCAAGAAGCACACTAGAACAAAACAGCCAAAGAAAATAAAAAATGTTTAATTTTTGAAATATTAGTTAATTTATTATTATTGTGTGTCTGTATAATATATGTGCCATGGTGTGTACATTGATATCAGAGCACAATTTCTGGGGTGAGTTCTCTTCTACCATGGAATCTAGGAATTGCTCTCAGGCCACTAGGTTGGTGAGGCCATGGTTTCAGCTGCTGCACAATGTCTCTGGCCAACAATGTTCCAAATATGCGTGTTTTCCGGGATGTCTAAATTAAGCTATTTATCATCTGCATACTCTCACTGTTTTGCAGTGAGAACAAAATCTGCTTATCAGCCTTCTGACACAGTTTGCTATTATCAACTGTGAACAATAGATAATTCAAGCTTCTTCTTCCTTTCTTCCTGCTTAAGTGAAATTGGTTGACTTTGGCCCTTATCTTCTTGATATTCCAATCTAGCTGAGACACTCCAGACTTTGACAACCTTTTTTAAAAAAATATAACTGTTGTGGCTGATGATGGATTAGCAGGTAAATGGCCACTTGCTCTGCAAGCTTGGCAATGTTGAGTTCAATTCCAGTATCCAGAAAAAACAGGAAGAAGAGTAGCAAAGCTTTCCTTGGCCTCTACACACATTTATCATGGCACCGACATTATCCTCTTCTCCACTGCCCCTGCCTTCACTCTTCCGCTCCCTGTGTCTTTATCTGTCTCTATTTTTGTCTCTGTCTGTCTGTCTGTCTGTCTCTGTCTCTGTCTCTGTTTCTCTCTCTCTCTCTCACACACACACATACACACTCACACACACACAATGAATTAAGTTAAAATATAACTGTTGGCTCTTTGTCTTCTTCAGAGATATGTTTATTCATGGCTTTAACCTACTTTTTGTACTAAGTTACCTTCCTGTTATGATGACTATTGGGATGGTTGGTCATAGTTATCAGCTTGACTGGATTCAGACATACTTAAGATATTAAGATACAACTGATGTAAGGGGTAACTGGGGGGCGGATTTCCTGAGGGAAATGACATGTGGTACTATGGCTGAGGGCGGGGCTGTGTGTGCCAGCATCTTGTAACATGTGACTCAGAAGAAGAAGACGTAGCAACAATATGTGCCTGCTTTCTTGTTTTCTTTCAGAATGCTATCTCAGAGATCCTCCACTGATTCAGAAACGAGCTTCTTCTTTTAACTTCGGGTCAAAGTTAATAAACTGAGGAAAACCAGTGTTTTCTCACTACCAGTTTCTTAAAATTCTTGCAGATATATGATTTGTAAATATAGTTGTTTCATTCCATAGGCTGACTCTTTATTCTGCAGTTTCATTCATTGCTGTGATTATAATGTGTACCATTATGTCCAGATTTTTATGCTCTTTTTGATCACTACAGCCTTGCAGTGCACTTTAAATTAGTTTGGAAAAAAGGACTTACTTTTAAAAGTGTTGGGGTTCAAACCTAGGGCTTTATACATGTTTGGCAAACATCGTACCAATGAGATGCCTCCTCAGTCCAAATTAAATAGTTCAATGCTCCAGGTTTTCTTCTTTATTGCAAATGCCCTTTATTATCTGGAGTATTAGTAAGTTCTCAATTTCTATGTGAAGTTAGAAAGTCATGAGAATATTATGCTTTTATTTCCCATATTTATATAAAATCCTAATATGCTCTTACTTTTACTTTGTGTAAAGTCATATTTGGAGATCAATTTTAGTTGTTCACATTTCTATTTCAGTCAGCTACCCTTGTAGAGTACCCAGTTAGGGCAATAGATCCAGCTTTGAGACCAGCACAGATGATTAGTTTAGGAGTAAAAAAAAAAAATAACTTAGAAAGTAGGACTACAGAAGGAGGCTGGAGGTAACCTGACACTCTATAGCTAGCTCTGTGTTAGAAATGAGTGGACAGGTTGGTATTATATTCCAAACTTTTTCATCCTGAGAATATTATGCAAGCCTCCACTTTGGAGAAATAGACACATAAATACCTGTGCTAGACAAAGAGAGAGGATTTGGGACTTTTAGTTCAAATTTGTTACATTTGTCAAGGCCATGTAATTATTTACAATTATTGCTAAAGCTTACAGAATGTTCTGTAAGTGGGAGAAACACGGCCAGCATGACTGCTTCAGTATAAGCAATTTTGCCTTCTACTTTACAAAATAATGAGTGTTTGCGATAGGCTTTTTGCTAACAGATGGATGTTACTGTTGGTGACCCCAAAGCACTTGGTAGGCTGGATTTGTACTTTACTACCTTTTAGTTTCCAGACAAGGTATAGTTATATAACTCAGGATGGCCTCAAACTTTCAGTCTTCCTGCTTAACCTTTCTAAATCCTGAGATTAAAGGCATTTGCCTCCAAGGCTTGCTTTGCACATGTTCTCTGACCATACATAGTGTACCTAGGGTGGCAATCATTTAGTGGAGAACTCTGAGATCTTGGTTTCCCTCTTATAAGATGAGCACTATACAAATGTACTTCCTAATACACTAAATAACCTTCTGCTGATTGTCTACATTCAGAGTACAATGTTACTGATGACCAGTGCCTTTCTGTATCTTAGCAGGGAAGACTCTCAGAATTTTCCCTGTCCAATTACATTAGGGCAGTGGGAGGACTGTGATTGGACAGGGAAAAGGGAGGCAGAACTAAGTGTTGCAGAGAGAGGGAGTCTTAGGTTAGTGAGGAGAAAGAAAGATGGGGTGAACATGAATCAGCATGGCTATGACCAGCCACAGGTTGTTATGATATCATAAAGGTTAGATTATTGGGATAATTTATCTAATCTAGATGGGAAGCTTTTATCATTATCAATTGGTTCTGAAATTATTGTATTGGCATCTTGTGTATTGAGATTTTACTGATATACAAATCTGATTGACTAACTATAAGCATTGAGTCTTGTTTTTACCAGGTTACTGGGTATTGTGATATCAAACTGCGAGGAAGGCAGATCTATTTGGTTATTGGAATGTGGGACAGAACCAGTGGGACTCCATTGGGCCATAATGTTGTGACCTGCAGGTACTGGTACTAGAGTGAGAAAGTGGCCCAACAGGGCCAGAGAGTTGGCACTTTGAGAGAAGCAGGAGGGCGGAAAGTTGGCGGGTTCATTTTTTAATATTTTCAGCAACAGAAGACTAAGTGAAAAACAGTTTCTACATGTCTCCCTAAAGATTGTATGTATAATCAGAAATTATAGAATTCAATATTTTTTGCTGTAATACTTATATGGCTAGATAATTCTGTTAATCAGAGGTTTTTAATGACTTACACTTGATGTAAAGTGTTTAGAGAAGCTGATAAAATACCCAATAAAGATACAAAATAAAGGGCTAGGAAGATAGTTCAGACAATAAAGCGAACACTTGTGGATAAGACTTCAATTCTCAGTACCCATGTTAAAATGCTGGGTGTGGTATTTTGTATGTTTGTGATTACAGTATTGGGGAGATAGAAACAGGAATATCCCTGGAGCACATGGGATAGATAACCTAAGCAGTAAGCTATAGGTCTTAGCAAATTACAAGCTAAATGGCACTTCTTAGAAAGGATACCTGAATTCATTGTTTTTAATAACTGAGTAGTACTCCATTGTGTAAAAGTACCACATTTTCTTTATCTATTCCTCTGTTGAATGGGTTCTTTACAACTTCTGGCTATTATAAATAGCTTCTATGAATAGAGTGGAGTGTGTGTCCATGCTATATGTTGGAGCATCTTTTGGGTATATGCCCAGGAGTGGTATAGCTGTGTCCTCAGGTAATACTATGTCCAATTTTGTGAGAAACTGCCAGACTGATTTCCAGAGTGGTTGTACTAGCTCACAATTCTACCAGCAATGGATGAGGGTTCCTCTTTCTCCACATCCTTGCCAGCATCTGCTGTCAACTGAGTTTTTGATCTTAGACATTCTAATTGATGTGAGGTAGAATCTCAGGGTTTTGATTTGCGCTTCCCTAATGACTAAGAATGTTGAACATTTCTTCAGGTTTAACATTTCTTCTCAGCCATTTGGTATTCCTCAGCTGAGAATTATTTGTTTAGCTCTGTACTGCATTTTAAACAGGGTCATTTGATTCTATGGAGTCTAACTTCTTGAGTTCTTTGTATATATTGGATATTAGCCCTCTATTAGTTATAGAATTGGTAAAGATCTTTTCCCAATCTGTTGGTTGCCATTTTGTCCTATTGACAGTGTCCTTTGCCTTACAGAAACTTTGCAAGTTCATGAGGTCCCATTTGTCTATTACTGATCTTAGAGCATAATCCATTGGTGGTCTGCTCAGGAAATTTCCCCCTTTGCCCATGTATTCAAGGCTCTTCCCTGCGTTCTCTTCTATTACTTTCAGTGTATCTGGTTTTAAGTAGAGATCCTTGATACACTTGGACTAGAGCTTCATACAAGGAGATAAGAATGGATCGATTTGCATTCTTGTACTTGTTGACTACCATCTGAACCCTGAAATTCCACCTCAACCTCACACCAGCACCATTTGTTGAAAGTGCTGTCTTTTTTCCACTGGGTGGTTTTAGCTCCTTTGTCAAAAATCAAGTGACTGCGGGTGTGTGGGCTCATTTCTGGGTATTCAATTCTGTTTTATTGATTTACCAGCGTCCTCTCTCTGTACCAATACCATGCAGTGTTTTTCACTATTGCTCTGTAATATAGCTTGAGATAAAAAATGGTGATTGCCCCAGAATTTCTTTAATTGTTGAGAATACTTTTTGCTATCCTTGGATTTTTGTTATTCTAAATGATCTTGCAAATTGTTCTTTTTAACTCAATGAGGAATTGAGTTGGAATTTTGATGGGGATTGCATTGAATCCTTAGTGAAATGGATGGAACTAGAAAATATCACCCTGTGTGAAGTAACCTAGTCCAAAAAGAACATATATGTTATGTAGTCATTGATAAGTTGATATTAGCCTAAAAGCTCAGAATACCCATTATGCAATTCACAGACCACATGAAGCTCAAGAAGCAGGAAGACCAAAGTATGGATGCTTCCATCCTTCTAAAGGCTTTAGGCAATGACTTCTTCCCTTCTACCCTGCCAAGGGTCTGTGCTAAGGCTGTGTTTAGGAATAATTCTCTGCATTACCACCTTCTCTTCCTGTTTGGTGTCCTTTGACCTCTTCTGTGGATTTCAAAGGACTTTCTCTCCTTTATTTTTAGAATAGAATTTAATTAATACTATTCTCTTTCCATCACCAGAAGCAGTTTTAAGTCTATCATCATATCAGGGATTGCTCCTTTAATTTTTTTTATTTGATATATTTTTATTTACATTTCAAATGATTTCCCCTTTTCTGAATTCCCCACTCCCCAAAAGTCACATAAGCCCCCTTCCCTCCCCCTGTTCTTCCACCCACCTCTTCCCACTTCCCTGTTCTGGTTTTGCCTTATACTGCTACACTGAGTCTTTCCAGAACCAGGGGCCACTCCTCTGTTCTACTTGTACCTCATTTGATGTGTTGATTATGTTTTGGGTATTCCCATTTTCCAGGCTAATATCCACTTATTAGTGAGTGCATACCATGGTTGATCTTTTGAGACTGGGTTACCTCACTTAGTGTGATGTTCTCCAGCTCCATCCATTTGCCTAAGAATTTCATGAATTCATTTTTTCTAATGGCTGAATAGTACTCCATTGTGTATATATATTACATTTTTTGCATCCATTCTTCTGTTGAGGGATACCTGGGTTCTTTCCAGCTTCTGGCTATTATAAATAGGGCTGCTATGAACACAGTGGAGCATATATCCTTATTACATGCTGGAGAATCCTCTGGGTATATGCCCAAGAGTGGTATAGCAGGATCTTTCGGAAGTGACCTGCCCAGTTTTCTGAGGAACCGCCAGACTGATTTCCAGAGCGGTTGTACCAATTTGCAATCCCACCAGCAGTGGAGGAGTGTTCCTCTTTCTCCACATCCTCCCCAACACCTGCTGTCTCCTGATTTTTTAATCTTAGCCATTCTGACTGGTGTAAAGTGAAATCTCAGGGTTGTTTTGATTTGCATTTCCCTGATGACTAAGGAAGTTGAGCATTTTTCAAGATGTTTCTCCGCCATCCGAAGTTCTTCAGGTGAGAATTCTTTGTTTAACTCTGTACCCCATTTTTAATAGGGTTATTTGGTTCCCTGGGGTCTAACTTCTTGAGTTCTTTGTATGTATTGGATATTAGCCCTCTATCTGATGTAGGGTTGGTGAAGATCTTTTCCCAATTTGTTGGTTGCCGATTTGTCCTTTTGATGGTGTCCTTTGCTTTACAGAAACTTTGTAATTTTATGAGATCCCATTTGTCAATTCTTGATCTTAGAGCATACGCTATTGGTGTTCTGTTCAGGAACTTTCCCCCTGTACCGATGTCCTCAAGGGTCTTCCCCAGTTTCTTTTCTATTAGTTTCAGTGCTCCCTTTTATGAGTTTGAAGAGAAGGAAGAGTTTGTTATTAAATTGTGGAGCTTAGGTGCTTCTCTATGTTGAGTGATACATTGGGATGTATAAAAATTTTTTAGTTTCTTTCCATAATACATCTGATGATAATTATATGCACACCCAATTTTGTCTAGGCATAAGATGACCAAGAGTTTCCCTAAAAAGTTGCCACTCTTTTGCTTTACATTCTATTCAACCCAAACCAGTTTAGACTAAGCTACGATTCTCATTTTTTTTAATACCCAAATATAATAGAAATATATATTGGTGGAAACTCTATCATGTGCTAGTGTTTCTGACATCCAGACTATTTTTTGATTTCTTCCTGTAATTGTCTGCTGGTTTTCTTCTATGGAGGTATTTCTGTCTCTCTCATTCTCTATATCAAATTTGTGACATTTGACTCATTCCTTTCTCAGGGATTGCCTAGAGACTTAGACCTGTTCAAGATATTGCTTTTCGCCTGCTAGTGTTCTCAATGAGAGCTAAATGAAGCAAAATAAAACTTATTTGAGGACAAGTAAACAACCAATCCATGTCCATTTCCAACTGTACTTGGGTATAGAACCCCATGTTTGGAACAGCTGAAGATCATGCCAATCAAAAGTTCCTCGTGCAAGAAGCAGATATAAGGAAATAAAACCACAAATGTTTCTAAAACATAGGTCTTTAGGTTATTATTTAAGCTCCTGGATCTAATCAAACCTGAAGCAATGCTATTTTGGAGATTTAAACTGTATAGTTTCAATGTAGGCTTCAAAAATGAATAATTTTTGTCCCAGTTTCTTGAAAAAATCTCACAGTTGAAGTGGTATCTCACAGGACTAAGTTGAGGAAACAGGAAATTAAGTTACTAAAAATGTTTTGTGTGGAAGGAAAAGGTACATGAAGGGAACTTGAAGTATATAAAGTGACATTCTGAGTTCCTCTAAGATTGCTAAGGAAAAGTTTAGATCGATATTTTCCCATTTTGTTACAGTATGTTCTATTCTTATTAGCATGATAATTACTGTAATCATATCAGCAAGACATAAGAGGCCCTGCTGTTTTTTACAGAGGCAACAAGAACACTCTGCTATACTTTCTGTAATTATTAAATATGGCATTTCCAAATCTAGACTCTTCTTCAATACAGAGAAAAATGTTTTTCTATTTTTTTTTTTTTTTACCCCACAGAATGGCATTTGGCTGGAAAAAAGTTCATTTTAACTTCTCTGAATTTGCATCCCTTTTCTTTTACAGTGAGAAATATATTCTTATAATTTATGCACAAATTGTCAAAGTAAAATGAAACACATGTAGTTCTTTTAAATGTAAGTAACCAAATGCCTTATGCCGAGATGTCAGTAATCATTCAATAAATGATTCAGCCTTGAATTGGAGAATTTAGTAACGGCAAGCTAAAGTATATAGGGTTGGCAAAGATGTTGGCATTTTCGCTTCTTGGGATAAAAATACTATATTGTACAAAGATCAGAATCTCAGACTGCAAATGAAAAGAAACTAATAATAAAGAGAGAAACCTACAATTCATCACAAAGGGCCTTTCAACAGAAAACTCACAGACTAGGAAAGAATGATATGAATTTTCATGATATTGAAGGAAAACTACTGTCAAACAATATTGTATAAGGCAAAGATACTCTATAGAAATGCAGGAGAGATAAAGATATTCCCAGGCAAACAAAAATTTAGAGAATATATCTCTGCCAAATTTGTCCTACCATAAATGTTCAAAGGAGTTTTTCAAACTGAAAGGGACATTAATAATAAGAAGCCATGGGAAGATATAAAATTTCTGGTAAGAGACATTTTAAATTGTTTTCAGACTACCGTGTTGTAAGCATGGAACATAAATAATGCATATCTTCAGAGTGAAGACTGAAAACAAACTAGTTAAACATAATTGGTCAATAACATATAAAAAGTTTAGCAATAAAATGAATGCAAACTACTTCCCAGAATTCACACTTAGGCATGAATGTGCACAAAATGGAGATTTCTATATCTTTCTATTGTCTCTTGCTTCTTTGTCAGCTTTTGTTCTTATTGTTTTGAAAATGTTTAGTAACTTCCATAAAACAGCTTGTTCTGCTCAAAGGATATTTTTGTAAATCTAAGTTGTATTACATACACACAGAGAATATATACAGCCACGAGCAAGATATGAAAGAATGCTGTCGGAATAATTCCATTAACCTCAAGACTTTAAGGATAGGACAAAGAAAGAACGAAATAATAACATTAGAAATAAATAATATAATGTCTTTAAAAATAGTTTATCTATTAGTGGTTACTTTGAATGAAAATGAATGAAAAAACATAGAGGGAATGACTAGATTAAGCAAGCAAGCATCATTCTTTTTTTTTAATTTTTTTTCTTTTTTTTTAATTTTTTTATTCGATATAATTTATTTACATTTCAAATGATTTCCCCTTTTCTAGCCCCCCCACTCCCCGAAAGTCCCGTAAGCCCCCTTCTCTTCCCCTGTCCTCCCACCCACCCCTTCCCACTTCCCCGTTTTGGTTTTGCTGAATACTGTTTCACTGAGTCTTTCCAGAACCAGGGGCCACTCCTCCTTTCTTCTTGTACCTCATTTGATGTGTGGATTATGTTTTGGGTATTCCAGTTTTCTAGGTTAATATCCACTTATTAGTGAGTGCATACCATGATTCACCTTTTGAGTCTGGGTTACCTCACTGAGTATGATATTCTCTAGCTCCATCCATTTGCCTAAGAATTTCATGAATTCGTTGTTTCTAATGGCTGAATAGTACTCCATTGTGTAGATATACCACATTTTTTGCATCCACTCTTCTGTTGAGGGATACCTGGGTTCTTTCCAACATCTGGCAATTATAAATAGGGCTGCTATGAACATAGTAGAACATGTATCCTTATTACATGGTGGGGAGTCTTCTGGGTATATGCCCAGGAGTGGTATAGCAGGATCTTCTGGAAGTGAGGTGCCCAGTTTTCGGAGGAACCGCCAGACTGATTTCCAGAGTGGTTGTACCAATTTGCAACCCCACCAGCAATGGAGGAGTGTTCTTCTTTCTCCACACCCTCTCCAACACCTGCTGTCTCCTGACTTTTTAATCTTAGCCATTCTGACTGGTGTAAGATGAAATCTCAGGGTTGTTTTGATTTGCATTTCCCTAATGACTAATGAAGTTGAGCATTTTTTAAGATGCAAGCATCATTCTTACTATAGACTACCTCCAAGAGACTCATTTTACAGCTAACGCTACATATAAACAAATTGGAAATCAATAAAATGATATATTTCAAAGGAAATTGAATTAAAATGTTAGAATAGCTATGCTAAGAACAGATAAAATAGACTTTAAATAAAAAACAGTAAAGAGGCAAAATAGACTTTAAATTAAAAACAGTGAAGACAAAAAAAAAGAACTGTTTGATATCATAATTGAAGGGGGAATGTCAAGGGAAAAACAGTTCCAAACATACCTATCCATGATCAGAGTATCTAGATATATACAGCAAAGATTAATAGACCCTAATAGAAAGGCAGATTCTACTAGGATACTACTAGCTAGGGGCTTTAACATCCCATCTTCAGCAGCAGATTTTAGACAGAAAAGCATCGGGGTTAGGTGACAACTGAACTGTTCAATAGAATGAAGGATAAAAACATGACCATCTCAATATATCCTCCGAAGATGGTTCATAAAATGATATACTCTCCATGATCAAGCACACTGAAGAGTTTGATTATAGGAGTAGACATCAGTATAATAAAGGCCATTTACGATGTTAAAGCAACATTAACATTATACAGAATGGGAAAAATTTCCAAGTTTTTTTCATTATTCTGTAAGATCTGAAGTTCACAAAAGAATTGATTTTAATTTCTTTTAGCAAGTCCTATCTAACTTGGTGTCAAAGGCCATGAAAGAAAGGAAATCTGAATTGGAAAAATAGAAGTCAAAATGTCATTGCAAATGATACTATTTTATGTGTAAAAAATATTAGAACCCTGTTAGAACTAAGAAATCAGTTAAACATTTATGTACAAGACTCCAATTACATGCCATTTGCCAGTACCGAATCATTTAAAAAAATGCAACTGAATAAATATTGCAAACAATATTTGCAATTGCCAATTGCAAACTGAATCTTTTAAAAAATGGAATTGAATAAATATTTCAAACAATAAATAAGCAAAAAATGAGAGTAACTTATGGAGTCTTATCCCCGTATCTGTCTGTTTTGGTCTACTGGTTCTCTGAATGAAGAAGGCACCAAGAAAATGATGAGATGTTCCTTTGCTATTATTCAAAGGGTGGAATGAGACTGTCTATTTTCAAAGAAGATAAGTTAATTCATTGAAATGATGGATGTCTTGGCCCATTCATGTTTAATACTTTCTTGAAATCCTGCCCTAGAACAGCTGATGGATGTCATATTCCTTGAGTCAGTCACTTGAGCAATGTAAATCATTTAACCTTTCAAAACAGACTCAAATGAAAAATGGCTCCACTGCTCGGAAGGATAACACATCTGTGCTTTGAATGTCACTCGGGTCATAAGGCTACTTAGTAGTGAACTTGCTCATCTCCAAGTTACCTGCATGTTGATCATTTCGGCGGGCAAATGTGTTAACCACTTCTATTTTTCCTTTTACCTGTTCTTACTAAGTATTTAGGAGTTTTTTTCCCCAAGAAATTGTGCCAGCTAATTACTGTGAAAGATTATTGAATTTTTGTCAGTTGTTGTAATTAGCATTACATGGATTGATGGGCTGGAGAGACAGCTCAGCAGTTAAGAGAACTCTCTTCTCTGGCAAAGGACTCAGGTCCAACTTGTAGGACCTCCTTTTGTGGAGACCCCCCCACTCCATTCTCGGGATAGCGTACATCCAAGGAAACGTGAGAGACTGACTTGATGCAAACGCATGAGGCCGTTTATTATCAGAGCTCTGGGCTGACACGTATCTCACACAGGAGACAGAGGAGTCAACCCTGAAGCTCAAAAGTTAGGGGTTTATATAGGAAAAGTCAGGGGGGTTGTCAGGGGCATTTGGTGCGGTTACACATGATTTGCTGATTCAAACATTGGCAGGGGATTCTGGCGCGCAGGGTGGTTTTTTTTTTTTTTTTTTTTGGCATACGTGCAGATCGGGCCATCAGCAATGTAGGAGGGTGGTTTATTTTTGTTAGCAGGAAAGTCACTTTGACGTTAGTAAACTGCATCCAAGGGACAGGAGACAGGAGACTCCAGTCCAGATAGTGTATGACCCATAAGAGTTTTCCCAGGCATGCCCATTATCTTTTATGGCCGGTCTGTTTGTGGAATGGCTCAACCACAACCTTGCTTCAAGCTTGTCCAGCATGCCCGGGCTCTAGTCTGCTTGCTGGCTCAACTATGGATTCTGAAAAGTCCCAACTCCCTTCAAACTCAGAATCTACAAGGCGACTCATAACAATTAGTCTCTCCTGTTTAAAGGGATCTGGTGTCCTTGTTTGACTTTGAGTACCAGGAATGCATGTGCTACACAGTCATACATGCCAGCAAAACACCCATTCATATGAAATAAAATCACAAATATAATGATTTACAACAAACAGAAATTAGTCTCTCCTGTTTAAAGGGATCTGGTGTCCTTGTTTGACTTTGAGTACCAGGAATGCATGTGCTACACAGTCATACATGCAAGCAAAACACCCATTCATATGAAATAAAATCACAAATATAATGATTTACAACAAACAGAAAGAAACCCCGTGTAGAGGCTGAACAAGATTAAGGAAATTGCCTTGTGTCTACAGTTGGTTCATGACAGAAACTACACTTCTTGTTAATTCTGCAGACCTCAAACTTGTTTGCACTACATTGATTATTTTTTTTCTCATTAGGCAAAAGATTAAAGTGAGTGGAGGTTCCTTGTTTCTTTATATGATGTTGTGTTACAGTTTTGACATAGCTGCTTGACAGTAATGACAGTACCATCAACAGCTGGAACCACTCGAGGGACACACCATGCCATTATTAGCTTTAGTTAAGTGTATCAGTGGCTCAAAACTGGACTGAAAGGGAGGGTGTAAGTGTTGCTGGCATAAGGGCTGCTTATTAGAGCCCAGATGATGCTACAAGCCCTGATTCATTCAAATATTTGATGTTTCAACTGGTGGGTTTTTGTCTTGTTTTGATCTGATATTCCCTTACTATCATCCTGTCCTTATTTTTTAAAAATATTTATTTTATTTATATGAGTACACTGTAGATGTCTTCAGACACAGCAGAAGAGGGCATCATGTCTCATTATAGATGGTTGTGAGCCATCACATGGTTGCTGTGAATTGAACTCAGGATCTTTGGAAGAGCAGTCAGTGTTCTTAACCACTGAGGCATCTCTCCAGCCCTCCTGTCTTTATTTTTAGGAGCGGGATATTTACTCTGGGCTGTTGTATATTGGAAGTGTGTAACTTGTTTGATTTTATAAGAGCTCAAAGTCAAGTGATTATTTTGAATAAATACTTTGGACTTTGAACAGCATTGGGACTATTAAGATTATGGGGGACTGTAGAACATTTGGGAAGTAGCTGTCAATTGTAGGCTCCAAAAATATCACCTCATGGATCTTGACCTGGTATCCCATCTGGCCTGAGCTTCCAGATCAGTTCACAGAGCAAACAGCCCTTGTTCACTCCTGATGCCTTGCCCTTCCCTTTGCCTTCCTGACACCTGAACTGGGAACTAAGAGAAATCCTTTTCTCTTTAAATTTCTTCTGTTACATATTTTGTCATATTAATACAAATACAGATTTTTGTATGTCAGTTACATCTCAATGAAGATAAAAATAAAGTATAATGAATTTTTTAAAGCATAAGTCTTATTTTATATGTCCCTGAAGGGTTCCTGTGGATTCTTTAGCATTTTCTCCCTCCCTTTCTACTTCTTTATATAGGTGAAGTTTTACAATTTGGCTTCTTTCTTTCTCTTCTTTCCAAATCCTCCTTTTGCTGTGTGTCTTTGGTTAGACTTTCCAACACAGTGATCATTAAATAGAAACAGTAAGAGCAAAGCTGATGTACCAGTCTCACATCATCTCAAATACCAGGAGAGTAGCAGCTTACTCAAAGATAGTTGTAGACTTTTCTTAAATGCTTACATGTAAGGAAAGTTTTCTTCTTTGCTACCTTTGTAGGGCATGTAAATCATAAATATGTCTTAGAATTTTCTTAGCTTTGTTTCTTCCTCCCCTTAGCTGTGTGTGCTTGCCATCTCTACACATTGTTTTGTTTTATTTTTGTATTTTGAAAGTTTTGCATTGTATTTTTATTTTTTTCTGTATTACTTGCTTTTCTGTTGCTGTTGTATAAAACACTGTGACCAAAAGCAATTGATCAAAGATTTTACTTTGGTTTATGATTCCAGAGGGGGAAGGAGGGAGAAAAGAAGAGAGGAAGGGAGAGAGGGAGAAAAAAAGTAGGAAGGGAGGGAGAAAAGAAAGAGAGGCAGGGAGAGAGAAAGAATGAGTTTTAAGTATCATGAGCCTTTTAATCTTCTGGTATAAAACACTGTGACCAAAAGCAATTGATGAAAGATTTTACTTTGGTTTATGATTCCAGAGTGGGGAAGGAGGGAGAAGGGAAGAGAGGAAGGGAGAGAGGGAGAAAAAAGTAGGAAGGGAGGGAGAAAAGAAAGAGAGACAGGGAGAGAGAAAGAATGAGTTTTAAGTATCATGAGCCTTTTAATCTTCAAGCCTGCCCTCATGCACACATTTCCTCCAGCAAAGCTATACTACCTACACATTTCCAAACACCACCACCACTGTGGACTATGTGTTCTAGGGTCCAAGACTATGAGGAACATTTGTGTGTTCGTGAATATGTGTGTACTTATCCACACCATGGAACACACGTGGAAATCTGAGGACAGTTTGAGGGAACTGGTTTCTTCTTTCTGTGATGTATATCCCAGAAGATCTATCTTAGGTTTTAAGTTTGGTAGGAAGAACCTTTTCAGGTAAGCATCTTCCTCACGCTGTTGCTTACTCTTTTGTTTAATGTAAGATTAAAAAATATCTGGCTTCCCAGAGGCCACCTTGGAGTAAGAAATCTCAATGTTTGGCCAGTGATTGATCACAGATATACCTGTTTCTGCCCTTTGCTGACGGTTATTGTGCTTTGAAGAATGCCTTTAATAATCGGCTTATGAGTCCTCTTGGCTTTTACTTTCTGCTCAACTACTTCTTTTACCTCTGCACTTGTATTATGTCTAGCTAGGAATGATGTTTCTTCACAGCCTTGCCACTACCAGCTGTATGTAATTGTGTACCATGTTCCCATCCCCACAGCCTCTTCCTCATTAAATTGCTAGCCAGTCTACCAGATTGTCACAAAACACATGGGTCACCTCCTTAGGCTAGTTGTGACTTGGTATCTCCTATGGCTTCAATAGTTTGACACCTCTTTTTTCTTTTTTTTTATTCGATATAATTTTTTATTTACATTTCAAATGATTTCCCCTTTTCTAGCCCCCCACTCCCCGAAAGTTCATAAGCCCCTTTCTCTTCCCCTGTCCTCCCACCCACCCCTTCCCACTTCCCCATTCTGGTTTTGCCGAATACTGCTTCACTGAGTCTTTCCAGAACAAGGGGCCACTCCTCCTTTCTTCTTGTACCTCATTTGATGTGTGGGTTATGTTTTGGGTATTCCAGTTTTCTAGGTTAATATCCACTTATTAGTGAGTGCATACCATGATTCACCTTTTGAGTCTGGGTTACCTCACTTAGTATGATGTTCTCTAGCTCCATCCACTAAGAGCCTAAGAATTTCATGAATTCATTGTTTCTAATGGCTGAATAGTACTCCATTGTGTAGATATACCACATTTTTTGCATCCACTCTTCTGTTGAGAGATACCTGGGTTCTTTCCAGCATCTGGCAATTATAAATAGGGCTGCTATGAACATAGTAGAGCATGTATCCTTATTACATGGTGGGGAATCCTCTGGGTATATGCCCAGGAGACACCTCTTTTTTCTGATAGTGTCATGAATGTGGCTTGGTAAGCTTCCACCTGACCCCCTGGTTTTTAATCCAAATCAAGACAGGTGTCCCTTGGATAGCAACACCGCTATTTATAGATTGTCCCCACTCTAGACTAGACTTATTATTCTGGTGTTGAGTCTTTGGGAAGGGTTTGGGAGCAGTTTTGCACTAGAAAACAAGTTGGCCTCTAGTTACAACCTCAGGATTTATGTCTATTATATATTACTGGATCCTGGGTCCACCCTGAATCATGAAATTTTTACTTTTAATAGTTTTGTTCAGTTTTATTTGTGTTTCTTGAAGAGAGGATCCCACCAACCCCCTCACTCTACTATTTCTAAGGTACTGCCACATGTGATCACATTTTAGTAGTTATTCTCAGAGCCACACAGATGGAGGGGAGGGAGGGGGAGCTGTGGTTGGGTTGTATTGTGTGAGAGAAGAAACTATTTTCAACTAAAAAAATTTCTTGAAAATTTCTAACATGAATTACAATCACTTTGCTGATTTTCTAAGTGATTAATTCATGTTGCTATAGATCACCATCTCCATGTGTGGTAACCAGAAAAGTGAACACATTTTCCTTATTGAATGCTAGTTTGGTGTTTTTTAACTCTTTACTATTCTTTACTTCTGATAGTCCCATGCTATCTCTGTGAACCTGGTCTCTGAAGTAAAAATTTCTCAAGCTTCTTTCTTCCCTGCTTCATTTTTTGAAAAAAAAAATTGATGACTTTCCCAAGCCTCACCTCTCAAGGACATTTATTTTCAAGGGTTCCTCAACTTGATTTGCACTTTCTTCAGAATGTTCAGCATTTACTCTTATAGTTTTCCTTTTTTTCTAAACTATACTATTCTTTTTTTATTTTAAAGGGTTCAACAATTCTTTTATCTTTTAAACCTATAAGAATTCTTACTTAACAAAGAAAAACGATGTCCTCTGTGTCTACACTTAGAAAGTATGAAGTTTGTATCTGTAAAATGAAGCAATTAGACTGGGTCAGGTCTGGGACTTCCTCTGGCTCAGTATCTCTACAATTCTATAAACATGAATTCCTACGCCAACTGTGGAACATGTTTATTTTATAGATTTGATCACACACATTAAAGGCCAATTGGTATATGCATAAAGAAAAGAATAAGTGCATAATTTAAAACACGTTCCTTCATTGCTCACTTAATCAAAATATCTGGATAGGTGAGTGACATTCAAGAATTGAAAGCCATCTGCCTTTCTTTCCCCTATCAAATATTTATTTATTTTATGTGCATTGTAGTTTTGCTTGTATGCATGTCTGTGATAAGTGTGCCAACTGGAATTACAGACGATTGTGAGCTGTTATGTGGGTGCTGGGAGCTGAACCTGGGTGCTCTGGAAGGGCAGCTAGTGCTCTTAACCACGGCCCCTCAATCTGTTTTCTTTAAGGTACACTACTAACTGAAAACAGTTGTGAAGGTCACTAAGGTGCAGCAGCCTAGTTAGCAGAAGAGATGAGTAAATGGAAGTTACCTACCAGATGAGGCTTCAGAGGAGGCTATGCAGAGGGCCAGAATAATATTTCAGACCCAGAAGAAAATTCCAGTTCCTTCTCATTCACAAGTCTTTGCTGCTGCCTGACTTGGCTGTTTTTAGAAACACATTTATCTTAATTTTAGTTGTGCTAATTATTCAGTGCCTATTAAGCATTAATGTGATTATTGAGATGGAAATGATTTGCAAAATGCTCATTGCACCTATACACCTTAGGCATGTGGTGTGTTAGTAAATGAGTCCTTGCAACTTTGTAAAAGCCACATGGCATTGTATTGGTACTTTTTAAAAGTTAATTGATTTTTTATATACTTACTTTAATTCCTACTTGTAATATGTTGAAGCAAATATACTTATTTACTTATTAAGTGTTTGAGTATACTTTTCCCATGTTTTGTCTATCTTAGCCAACATGCTGAAAAGTAATCTTTTGAAAGTTTTCAAGTCTCTGCTTTTTGTTTTGCTTTGTTTTGCTTTTCTTGTTGTTGAGAGGTAGGCTTATACTCCTGACTCAACTGTTTTCTCTATAAAATAACTATTCTTTATTTTTCAAAAAAGATTTTTGTTTGAGATTGTAGTTATTTCTTCCCTTTCCTCTCTCCAAACTCTCCCATGTACCCCTCCTCTCTCTCCTTCAAACTTGTGATTCCTTTTTTGCATCAATTGTTAATACTGCACACACACACACACACACACACACACACACACATATATATATTACATTATGTATAATATAAGCACATACTATATACATACTATATTATATATAGTATTTTTACACATATTTATTTATTTATTCTTAAATATAATCTGTTGAGTCCATATATTATACTTGAATGTATGTTTTCAAGGCTTGTTGGTACTGGACAAGCAATTGGTATGCTCTCCATTACAATTTTACTGTTTTACTGTTGACTGTAGTTATTTGTGTAAGATTAAGGCTAGGTATACTTCTCATTGCCAAGTTTTTCATGTTTGTTGGTGTCATTCTTGTTTGGACTATCATGTTGGTAAGAGCTTTTGTGTTTTGTTTCTGATGTGAATAAAAGACACAGGCTCACAGTAAACTCCTTTATCTAGATTTTACAGTCTTTCCAATTCTTCCACAACATTCCCCAAGCTTTAGTTTTGGGAGTATTTTGTAGATGTATTGACTGGGACTGTGCTCTACAACTCTGAATATTTATTGGTTGTGGTTTTCTGTAGTGAACTTTGTCGAGTCTGTTATAGTGTCATTGATAAAGTGTAAAGACTACACTTGCCTGGTGTTATGTGATTATAAAGCAAATATTCATAGACTACTTTTAGAGATTATGCTTACTTAGTAAACTAGTGATTGTAGATTCTCCTAAAATAACCATGATTTCACTAGTATTGAGTAGTTAGCTAGGTTTCCAGTACCAGGTATGGTCTCCCTCTTGTTGAATGGGTCTTATTACAATTAGAGAGCTCTTGGTTATTGCTAAGACATGTGTGCCACAACAGCACCCGTAGGATTATCATGCCATGCTGGGCATTGATGTAGTTCATAGGCATCATAGTTTGGTAGGACTATTGCCTGTCTCCGTCCTTCGGAAGCATATAGTACCATGAAATCTAGACAGAGGGGACATTTAGGTCAGTTCCATCTTAGGGTCCTTAAGCCCTCTTTCTAAAGTACATGGTGTCTTTAGCAATAGGTAGTTTTTTTCAACCTTTGGTATGCAACTATGAGTAAACAGCAATAGGATATGCATTTTGGGAGTCTTTAAAATAGCCTAGGCAAGCAACTCAAAAGAAGGCTTCTTATGTCTGGTACTGGGAATTTTGTTAGGGGATGTTGGGCTCCGGGAGGGACCAACATCATCCCAGGTGAGAAAAGTTCATTAAAATTTTAAAATGCATATTTAGACACTGAATTATGTATGAAAGATTTATTGTTTTTTTTTAGGTAAACATTTAATAGTATAATTCCTTGTGGCTTTTTTCAGCCATTCACATTGTTATTTTACCTGCCCTCTTCCTTCTGCTTTATTTCTCCTCTCCAGAGCATAAGGATCTCTGCCCTTTCCTTGTTTCCCATCACAGATAAATTGAATCCTTCTCTTCCAATTTGTCTCCTTCCACCTTCCCCTGTATTAAACAAGCCCATCTTTCTCTAAAGAGGCTTTGTCTTCCTCCTAAACTACTGTCTCTTGAACACCTACCATGTTTGCAGTCTTATGCTTTGTAAAGTGAGTACTTTATTCTTGAAATAGATCTATAAGTTGGGACCTTCTTTGCAAATGGGAAAGCAAGTTAAAAGAAGTAAGTTAGACATTCACAGTTGGAAGTAGTGGAACACAGAGCCCTACCCGAGAAACATTAATCCTCTGCAAGAGCCAACATTTGTTTTCTCTTTCTATTACTTCTACCGTATTAAGGAATATTTGTGGAAGTTAGCTGCCCTTATTTATTTGTTTGTTTGATTTTTGGTCTGCTTTCAATCTCTTCATTTCAGGAATGGCATTTTTTTTCTCCACACTGCAATGGTGACAGGGTTCATATTAATGTGTCCCTAAATTTCCTACTGAGAACAGTGATGTTCTCAAATAGGAAATGACAGTCAAGCAAGTGGCATAAACATAAAAGGGATGTCCTTCTCATGGAATCTGCTGGTTTTGAAGACTACTTAATCATTGCCTTTGTGTCTGTGCAATGAGAGTAATCCAGGACAGCAGAGACAAGGGAAGAAGCAAGAGCTATATTGGTACTGAATCTGAATCAGGTGTTCTGAGTATACTTCACCCCTTTTTCCTTCAGGCAAAGGAAAACAATATATATATATATATATATATATATATATATATATATATATATATATATATATATACTCTAGTTGTTGTTTATACCAGCTTCAGGAGGCTTTTTGATATTAGTGAACAAACAGTCCTGGAGAATTACTGGCACATCCAAGAATCACTTGAATAGATAGATCCTAGAGGCCTGTCTCTCAAATCCACACCACACCTTAAATGGATTGAAAGTTGCATGCTTGATACAAGCAATTGGCTCAGACTCCTAACCTACAGGCCCAGGAAGGCAAAGGACATGGTGCCTCTGTAAAATCATGCTGACTGGGTGGAGATGCCAAGTCATCCTCTCACACAACTGTGAAGAGAAGGCTGTGGGTGAGAGGTGATCAAGGTGAAGATGACAAGCCCTTCCTAAGGTTACATTTAATTTGATGTGCTGAAATCTGTTCTTGATGCTGAATATTCATGTTTAGCGAGGAGTCCCAGAGGCTTCCCAACAGTGTCATCTGCTACAACTCAGCAGCGAGGGGAAATGTAGTTTCTGCTGATTATGTACCAGGCATGATGTGATGAAGGTGATCAGCGAACCCTCCTTAACCACTTACTCACAATGCAGATAGTCAGAAGAACACCAGACGGGCTGCTACTTATTCCTCCTAAACTTGTTTTCTAGTGAGGATACATGAAGGGCAAACAGGCATAAGTAACTCTCTTTTAATAAACACTGATTAAACTCAGTAGGAGGTGCATACATTATTTGAAACTTGGTAACTTTTCTGGCTCAGTTTAAATTGCCATAAATTACATCTGCATGAATTGGTTAGACACATCCTCACACCGAGTAGAGTAAAATGTCTTGGGATTTTAACAGGGTTAAAAGTAAATTGAAGTTCAAATCAACCTTAATTCTTGCAGTTTGAGAATTTTCCTTAACGCTATCCAGAGTCATAGGCAAAGCCTTACTGTGATTCCATATGGGGCATGTTTAGTTTATGCTCAGGAGAAATTTCCTAGTAAACACTTCCTAGGGATTCATCTTGGGGAAACTAGAGTATCAGGAAAGAGTGAATTTTAGTTATATTAGGAAAATAGAAGCTGGCCACTGTCTTACTCCCATGGAATTAAGAATAAGGAGTTATTCACATTTGTGTTTATTGATGTGCTAAACACCATGACCAAAAGTAAATGGGGGAGAAAAGGTTTTATTTCAGCTTATGGGTTATAGTTCATCATCAAGGGAAGCCACTGCAGGAACTCAAGGCAGGATCCTGAAGCAGAAACCAATGGAGAATTGTAGCTTCCTGGCTTGCTCCTTGTCTTAGTTAGGGTTTTACTGCTGTGAACAGACACCATGACCAATGCAAGTTTTATAAAAGACATTTAATTGGGGCTGGCTTACAGGTTCAGAGGTTCAGTTCATTGTCATCAAGACAGAAACATGGCAGCATCCAGGCAGATAAGGTGCAGGAGTTGCTGAGAGTTCTACATCTTCATCTGAAGGCTGCTAGTAGAAAACTGACTTCCAGGCAACTAGGGTGAGGGTCTTAAGCCCACACCCACAGTGACACACCTACTCCAACAAGACACACTTCCTAATAGGGTCACTTCCTGGGCCAATCATATGCGAACCATCACAGTCCACTCCCTAGCCCTGATAGGCTTATTCAAATATGAGTCTATGGGGGCCATACTTAAACATAGCATAATGCAAAATACATCTAGTCCAACTTTAAAAGTCCCTGTAGTCATAGCAGTCTCAACAGTGTTAAAAGTCTAAAATTCAAGGTCTCTTTTGAGATTCATCCAATCACTTAATTGTAATCCACAAGCAAGATACGAAACCAGCTAGGTTCCAAACTCTGCATCTCCATGTCTGATGGCAAAGCAGTCTTCAGATATCCAACTCCCTTTTCATCTTTGTTGACTGCAACAAGGTTCTTTTTCCTGGGCTGGTTCCACTCCCCGTGAGCAGTTTTCCTAGGCAGGTATCCTGTGGCTCTGGCATCTTTAACATCTTGGGGTCCCCAAGACAGTTTCAGTTTCTCAGCTTCTTGTTCCAATGTCTGAGATCCACATATAATCTTCTGTGCATCTCCAAAGAGCTGGTGTCACTTCTCCTACTCTGCCCTCTGTAGCAGGTTGGTCCACTCTGCTACCACTACTGTTCTTGGTGGTCATCCCATGGTAGTGGCATCTCCAGTATGCTAGGGTCTTCCACTGCAACTATGCTTCACCAAAGCCTCTCATAGTCTCTCTTCATTGTACCAAGCCTCAACTCCTTTGTATGACCCCTTCAGTTCTGGGCTGTCAATTACAACTGAGGGTGCACTTTCAACAATGGCCTTCTATGGGCTCCCACAGTGCCAAACCTCAGCTGTTCTTCATGATGCCTTCATGCCTTCAAAACCAGTACCACCTGGATGATTCTTACACATTACCAAGTACAGCTGCAGCATGAGGTACAACTTTGGCTCTCTCTGGAACACAGCTTCTTTGTTCTCTCAGAAAACACTTCCCAGAAGATTTTACCTCAGTGATGCTGGTCTTTTCTTAATCACCACTAAATTCTTAGCTCCCGTTAACCAGCATCAATTGTCCCAGCAGTCGCCTTATCCTCTTGAATATAAAGCCAGAGACACATGGCCGAAGCTGCTGAGTTCTGCTGCTTGCAGGAGCTGGAACATTGGCCCCCTTGTTCTATTACGTTATCACTAGCTTCCTTTTTCCCAGCTCCTTCACTGCCTAAGTGGGCTGTCCTGAATCTTGCTATATAGACAGATTTGAACTGAAGAGATCTGCATGCCCGTCTCCTAAGCACTGGGATTAAAGGTATAGTCCACCAAGCCTGGATTTAAGTTTTTCCTCACCTAGAATTTGCTCTGTTCTAGGCTGGCCTTGAACTCAGAGATCTGCCTCCTGGGATTAAAGGCTTGTACTACCAATCCTGGACCTAAATATAGCTGGGTGGAATCTTGCCCCAAGGTCACCACTCCCTTAATTCAGCTCCATTTCACTTTCTGGAGTCCCTTTAATACTCAAACTATATATTTTGTACTTTTTCTTTCTCAACTTGCTATGTTTGTTCAAAATTCTGTTCATCAAACTTAACCAGAGAACAAAGTCTTTGTTGGGCTTTTTTGAGACTTTCTTTGCAGATGCAATTAATATAAATCTCTTTACCTTAGCCCTAGGCACTCTCTTCAGACAATGGCAAAAAACAGCCATGTTCTTCACCAAAACATCAAAAGAACAGTCAGCCACATATTCAAGTTTTTCTCCACTGAAACCTCTTGGGCCATCAGGCCTATACAGTTCAAATGACCCTCAGCACCACTGTCTTCCATAGTCCTACTAGGCTGGCCCATTAAGCCCCACTTAAAGCATTTTATGGCTTTCCAAATCCAAAGTCCCAAAATCCACATTCTTCCAAACAAAAGCACGGTCATGCCTATCACAGCAATACCCCATTCCCTGGTACCAACTTCTTTCTTAGTTAGGGTTTTACTGCTGTGAACAGACACCATGACCAGTGCAAATTTTATAAAAGACATTTAATTGGGGCTGGCTTACAGGTTCAGAGGTTCAGTCCATTGTCATCAAGAGAGAAACATGGCAGTATCCAGGCAGATAAGGTGCAGGAGTTGCTGAGAGTTCTACATCTTCATCTGAAGGCTGCTAGTAGAAAACTGACTTCCAGGCAACTAGGGAGAGGGTCTTAAGTCCACACCCACAGTGACACACCTACTCCAACAAGGCCACACTTCCTAATAGGGTCACTTCCTGGGCCAATCCTATGCGAACCATCACACTCCTTTTGCTCTTCTCACCTATCTTAGATAGGCCAGGCCCACCTAACAAATGGTACTGTTTCCAGTGTGCACGGTCTTCCCAAATCAATTAAAAATTAAGAAAACACTTCAAGGTGGGGCCATCTCATATGCAGACACCATATTCAGACACTATTGCTTATGCCAAGAAGTGTTTTCTGACAGGAGCTTGATATAGCTGTGTCCTGAGAAGCTCTGCCAGAGCCTGACCAATACAGATGTGGATACTTGCAGCCAGCCATTCGACTGAGCATAGGGTCCCCAATGGAGGAGTTAGGTCAAGGACTTAAGGAGCTAAAGGGGTCTGCAACTCCATAGGAAGAGCAAAAATATCAGCCAAACAGACTCCCCAGAGATCCAAGGGACTAAACCACCAACCAAAGAAGACCCATGGTTCTAGCTACATACGTAGCAGAGGATGGCCTTATCTGGCATCAGTGGGAGGGGAGATCCTTGGTCCTGTAAAGGCTTGATGTCCCATTGTAGGGGGATGGTGAGGTGGAAGTTCGTGGGGGAGCACCCTCATAGAAGCAGGGGGAGGGAGGATGGGATAGGGAGTTTGCAGAGGAAAACCAGGAATGGGGATAAGTTGAAGTCTAAATAAATAAAATATCCAATTAATAGAAATTAAAACACTTCAATAACATGACCACAGGCCAATCTGAGTTTGGCAATTCTTTAGTTGAGCTTCTCTCTTTCCAGGTGACCTTAGGCTTCTGTTATGTGGACAGCTGAAGCTAATTGATAGAGGGGTGGTAGAGTAACTGTAGTTATTTAAAGAAGGAATTGTGAAAAATGAAACACACATAGTTAACTTAAAATATTTCATGTTATACATATTCTTTTGCCAGTGTCATTAATGTAACCACAGGCTGTTCTTTAAGAACTCCATTCTCTAGATTTCTGTATCTTTTTTTAGAGGGAAGAGAGTGAAAAGATATGCACCTAACTCTTTGTTTCTCATTTTAGTTGTGTATTATAATGTTTAATAGAGGGTAATGATTTTAAAGGATCTGTGAAGCCGCTTGCTTTCATCCCCTATGTTTCTGTGATTTCTTTATTCTATATGTAAACATTTTGATAGTGCTTACATTTAGAACATACCTCAATATATTCAACTAGATTTTCCTAAATATGTTTTTGTTTTTGAAAATTCATAGTTCATTAACTTACACATTAATTGAATATATTGATTATCTCAGCAAAGGTAGAAACAAAACTGAAACAAACCAATACTATCTGATGTTTGATAAACACAGAACCTTGCTGGTGGGCCCATAATTGCCCAGACTCAATGGATGCTTGAATATTGTGGTTTAGTAAGAAATATGTACTTGTTCTTTGCCTCTGGTTTCTGGCTCTCTAAATCTTTCAAAATTTCCAAACTGATGTTGTTTTATAATTATGAAATTACCTGGGGCCAAGAATTCCTACACAGCCTCAGCATGGATTTTGGCAATTAAAGAGATGAAGGCATGATGAAAGGGTTACATGCTTTATCCAGATGTTCAAGCTTCAAGAAAGTAGGGGCTATAAAGATTGAGTTGATCATCAATTGGTCAATTGCAAAGTGGTCTTTTAAAAAAATATTTATTTATTTAGTTATTTATTTAAGAGGGCATCGGATCTCATTATGGATGGTTGTAATCCACCGTGTGGTTGCTGGTAATTGAACTCAGGACCTCTGGAAGAGGAGTCAGTATTCTCAATTGCTGATCCATCTCTCCAGCCCACAAAACGGTCTTAATAAGGTCCATGGATGATCCTACAGTGCTGTGTGCAAATGTCCCAGAAGCTGTGACCTATCCCTTTCATGTCCATTGTAACATGTGCCTGCTCTGTAGTAGCTTTTAAAATTAACCAGGAAACACACTCATCTCTGTAAATTTTGTGAATGCTTGTGGCAAATTAATTGACCCCAAGGATAGGATCACAAGAGCCAAACTTTATATAGTCATTTGTTGGAAAACTCAGAAGACATTAGGTTTATGATTGGCATCTCAAGTGGGCACAGTCTATGGACCCATCATCCATCCTGTTGCCCTCTTCAGGTTGAAAATGCCCAAAATGAAATGAGTTCTGGGACACCTATCTGGTGTTCAGTGGGGAATTTATTTTGGTATGGAGAAATAAAGAATTAAAATGTGTCCTTTTGAGTATATGACAATGGGAAATAGTTTTTTCACTTCTTATCTATAACTATCAAAATTCAAATGGTAGTTAACTTGGTACATTTCTCAGAGGGAACAGAGGGAACACGCTAGCCTAGAAGCATAGCTAGTGTGCCACTAATAGAAAATGTGCATAGAGGAGGATCTAAGTTACACCTTATACTCAAAGGTACATTAGTAATTTTAAAGTTTACTAAACTCTGCTTCAAAGTGAATGTTTAAAAGCATTCTACACTTTTATCTGTTCTAGTCGGTTTTAAGATCAGCTTAACACAAGCTAGAGTCAATTTGGAAAAGGGACCCTCAGTACAGGAATTATGCAGATCATATTGGCATATATATGGAGACATTTTCCTCATTGGTTATTGATTATGAGGGTTCAGTCCACCATGAAAGAAAATATCATTAAGCAGGTGGGTCTGGACTATTTACATTAGATAAACATGAGCCAGGCGCCAGGCAGCAAGCCAATAAGCAGCAGTCCTCCATGGCTTCTGCTTAAGTTTCTTCTTTACACATCTGCAGTTAGTTCCTGCTTTGACTCCCATTGATGAAAGGACCATATTCTGTGAGCTAAAATAAATCATGTCCTCCCCAAGCTGCTTTGGCCATGGTATTCATCACAGTAAAAGAAGAGAACTAGGCCACTATTATGCATTTGAACCTTTAGATTTGTGTCTTGTATTGGGAATGTTCATCGAAGCTAGAAACTGCAAAGGGGCCATTGTGACTGAGGAGCAAAAGATGTTAAGATGGGAACAGCAGTAGAACACAGGCACTGTGAAAAGGGAATGCATAGTTTAAATGGGCAGTGAATGAGGGTAGAGCAGAGGAGGTGGGGATAGATAACTAATATGGACTGTTTTTTTTAAAGCCTTATGGAAGCTTATGGTTTTATAGCTATATTAAAACTATTCTATACCCCACCCCCATCACAGATATGTTATGAAAAGTGGATTTCTTTGCTGTGTGTTTATCTTCAGAATAATGATTAAGTATGAACCCTTATTTCTATGTACAGCATGGGAAATTTATAGGTGGAATTTCTCTTTTATCCAAGCAGTGAAAGACTATTTAAAAACCCATTTGCCAGAGAGCACCCGTATTCTAATTCTGCATTGAAGCATGTGTCAAGCCCTGCCATTCTGTACTGAACTGGTTAGCTCACAGATATTACTGAATTATTTCTGTAAGGGGAGGAATTTCATTGTGACAGAACTGGACAGTGCTTGGTGCCATTGGACATTTGCTGTCTGATGAAAACATGCACCTAGAACTTTTAATAAGTTCCTCCTGGATCTTGTTTATAATCAAGTCCTGTTCCTGTATTCCAGCAAGCCTGAGAAATGCAAGCCTGCAGTAATGAATGTTTGGGAGCCCAGGGGAGGGTGTGAGTATTTAATCATATGCTTCCTTTTATTCCTTACTGCCTGTGCTGCCTATTAAGCTTTTTAGAAACTATATTTTAATATTTTTAAGGACAGGATCCCACTATGCATTTCTGGATGTCCTGAAACTCTGATTCCAATCTGTTCTTTGGTTTCACCCAAGGTGTGAATTCTGCATCACATGAGCCACCTTTCACTGGAAAGAGGGCATGAGAAAAGATGACATGTGTATTCAAATAAAATGTCCTTAGAATTAGCCAAATGTTTTTATACTTGTGTATTTCTTCAAGAAAGGGAGTTTCTCAATGGTCCTAGGCTCAAGAAATACCATCGCTTCAGTCTCTCAAGGAGATGGGAGTGTAGGTCTGCGCCACTATATTTTGTTAATTACGTGCTCTGAACTTTGCATGCAAAATATTAGATATTATATGACAGTGTAAAGACAGCTAATTTATAGTATTAATATATTAATATTAATATAAGTATATTGATATTAACTTATTAATCCCTATAATCTTATATGAATTAGAGAATAGGTATGTATATGTGTATATATATGTGTGTATATACACACATATCAATGCAGCAAATATGTTAATGTATACACACACACAAACACAAACACACACACATACAGTACAATTTTCCTGAGTTATTTCTCTCCTTACTTTAATTTCTGTTCCACAGGTAGTATTATTGGAAATACTTGCACATTCATATTTTTATATATTATAATGAAGTCATATGCCAACTAATTGTAGTGGGCTGTCCCTTATGACACAAATATTTTTAACTGTTGAAGATTTCTTTCTAATTCATGGGGTTTGGTTAGGGTTAAGAAAATTTATTTCACTCTTCAATTAGTCTTTAGCTTTGTGATCTCGTTGTGAACATAGAGCAAGCAATATGCTTGTCTTGATAAATGGAAGTGAGTTGCATTATAATCACTAAAACAAGTATTATTAATCTTCTCACGATGCCTTTGGTGAAAAGTAAAGAAAGCATATCTTAAATAATTGAAGGCATATCAATGATTCATGCAGCTAGGACACTTGGGAAGTCCAGCTAGTCCTCCAGGACAACATCTCTCCTGATTGTCAGATGTTTGCCTTTGTTTCAAGCTGAGCTTGGTTTTCTAAAGACATAGACCTTCAGCAAAGTCATCTATGTATTAAGGACTCAGCAAGTAATGCACCAAAAACGTTAATTGTGTCTGTTATGTAATGATCATTCTTCTTTACTTAGTTTAAATATTTCATATTTTCATTTAAACATGGTGAGGGATAAACTAATAGATAAATATAAGGTATAATCTAATTTCTGAAAAGGTTTGGATATTTGAAATATGTGATGTAATTCTGTCTATCAAAATGATTTGTTCTTCTGCTAGGTAAACTGCCTGTCTGCTAATTTCTGAAGAGGAACACAATGCATAGAATACATTAAAAGCAAACTGAATGATTCTCAATAGCTACTGAAAATAAAGTAGCTTCATGCTTTGACTCAGCCATAATTCTGAGGCCAAATCTGAAAATTTAAAAAATTTGCATGTCGAGTAGGCAAGCGTGTCTTTGCATTTAGAGATGCCACTCATGAGCTACTGAGCATTAATTGTGCTTTCTGAGAGTTAACAGTATTCTGCATAAACTCTTCACAGAATGATCAGCTTGAAGATTTAGAGGTTTGTATGCTTACATCGTTCTATGCTTTGTTAGCTCATCAAAATGAGAGTGGATTTCAGTTCTTCTCTCAGGCTTAGCAGCCCGGCTTGTTCAGCTTTCCCTACCTTATTGATTTGCTTTGGAGGTTGACCAACTCTAATGCTGATCCAAGAACCCATGCTTCAGCATTCCAGGGTCTTTGGCATGGAGTGCATGTCAAGCACAGTTAATCACCCTGTGGATTCCATCCGAAGCACACTGTTATGTACTTTATATGTTTTGTCAGGCTTTTAATCTTGAAAATATCAAATATTGTATAATTCTGGGCCATGACTTCATTCTATTGCTGGAATCAGCTATCATTAGAAGCATGTTAAACATGTTGAGGTTTATTGTTATTCATATTATGGCTAATATTTACAATAGCAATATTGATGTACACAGGTGGAAGGAAGCTTCTAATCTTCCCCATTCTTTCATAGCCTTTGTAGGAAGCATTTGAAGGTTTACTTGGTTTTATTTATTGTATATCTTAATGTTCAATGCTTTGTGTGTTTATTCTCCAATGTATCGACGAGGAATACTTCATAAAACCATATTATCCATAAATTAGATGCAATAAAAATAATTTACAAGTTGTTACATGATGTAGAATCGTACACAGTATTAACTCTAATGGCATGAACTGTGTAGATTTAGGATTTTAAAGTCTGTTATGGAGCATAACATTCTATACAATCACACATGATATGCTTGCATCTATTCATACTTATTGTATCTTTTCCACTTTGGCCATGGGAAAAAATATTTTCAATTCTATTCTCCTGAGACCAATGTTTCCTATCAGTGCTCATTTTCCCATGAGTTTTCCCCCAGAATATCATTCTTGTGATTCTCTCTATAACTTTTCTGTCAATATTTTTGTCTATATTAGTTCATGGCAAAATATTCATTTTTACAACATTTTGGACATATTCCACACATAACCTGCATTTTACCTCTAGAAATACCTGTCTAGATTATCGGGAGCCAGTTTCCTCCCATGTTTTTTATTGCAATTTGATTCCTGCTCTACTAAAATTGAGTTTGTGACTTATGAACTTCTCTTTCCTTTGAATAATGACAAGTTCCCAGTTTTTACCTTATTTGGCCTGTCACAGATCATTTGACCTAGATGCTTGCACCCTATTTTTTGACTGAGATTTGGTGACACTACTGTTTATTAGTTTTCCAGCTAACTTTCTGGGCAGTTTTTCTTAACCTTTGCTAATTCTTTCTTTTCTTTCCATTATCTTTTTCTTTCTTTTCTTTCCAATGTCTTTGGGTCATCTCAAGGTTAAATCATTCCATCTTTTTGTTTTAATTTATCCACTCTTTCTTGCCTTAGGAATTCATTATGTTGCATATTTTTAATGCGCCGAATATTAACTCACATTCCATCTCCAACTTCAATTTCTGGTCTTGTACTTCAGATTTATATATTCAAATATCTGCTTGTTATTTCAACCTAACATATGGTAGATGTAATCAAATTTCATACTGTATGCCATAACCCAATTTCTATTCTTTCTTGTCTCATCCTTCTTCTGAGACTTTACTGACTTTCATAACTGGAATTCATTCCTTTTTTTTGTTCAGATAAAATAAAAATTAACTTCCTCTGCTAGGGGGAAGCAAAAGGAAACACATACATACAAGTGCACACATACACATGCACACACCCAAGTGCACAAACATATAAAATGAAAAAATAGCTATTTTTAAATAATTAGAAAATACTCATTTCTAGGAGTTTAGGAAAATCCAGTTGTATTTTTAACTTAGCAACAGAATCGATCTGTTTCTTGGAACTTTTATCATGACCTCATTAGTTCAGCTTGATGAATATTTCCTGAACACTCATGTTTTGTTCACCTATTTAGTCTCTTTGCTTCTGGACTAGTCTCTCCTGTGGTCCACATTAAATATGGAAACTGCCAGGATCTCATTGGACTTTAAGTAATCTGGACAAACACAAGCTCTTGTGTATGGGGTGTTTGTATTTTCTTTTCTAGACATATTCTGCCATGGTCATTTTATTCATTCTGTATCTCTAGGCATCATTCCCTGGCATAATTACATTCCTGATATATGTATGCCAAGAAGAATAGACGGGCTCCTATCACATTGCTTTTAATTATGAAGGAAAATATCATCTTAGAACTCACTAAGCATGATTTCCCCATCATTCACTGAGCAAGATTTCATCAAATTGGCTAATGAAAATTTGGCAGGTGTAAGAGAAGGTATGTAACAAGACAGTCTCTACCAGCAAGTAAGAAGCTAGAACAATGTGACTAGAGTAGAGGGGCACTGGTAGACAGCTAAAGAGTGTGTGAACAAAACACCAGCTGATATGAGGTCCCTAAAACACATGTAGCAGAGGATGGCAGGGTTTGGACTCAGAGAAGATACACCTAGCCCTCAAGAAACTGGAGGCCCCAGGGAGTAGGATGGTCTGGTGGGAGGGTAGGGGTGGTGTGTGTGGACATATCCCCACGAGAGGAGGTATGGGATGTGGAATAATGAGAGGGTGGACCAGGATTGGGATAAGATCTCGACAGCAAAAAAAGATTAAATAAAAAATGAAAAAATTTTGACTCCCTGCAGACAACAAGGCAGTACATATCTTAAATTTAAATTTGTGAAAACCGCTTTCCCTTTCATGCCTAATTAATATCTTTCTTTGGTCTCCTGGAATGTAGTGGAATGTTTTCTAGTAATGGAATCAAGATAAATATTGATTTTCTTTTAAGAAAAACAATGCTTCATTCAGTAAGTGTAGCTACCTTAGCATGAGCTTTAATAGTCTTTTTTTTTTTTCCTTCTGTGCTTACTGGAAAATTTGTGGATAAAGTGTTTTGATGATGTTATAGGATTTTGTTCTTAAGTAAGTCCTAAAAACACTTCATTGTTTTGTAATAAGGTTGCTCTGTTTAAAATGGTTTTAAGGACAGACATGGTAGGATTCATCTTTAATCCCAGGATTCGGGAGGCAGAGCGAGCTGATCTCTGGGAGTTCAAGGTCAAGCTGGCCTATAGAGTGAGTTCCAGAACAGACAGGGCTTCACACAAAGACCCTGTCTAAAACAAAATAAACACACACACACACACACACACACAAATTAGAATGGTTTTAAAGGTACAACACAATTATGAAGATAGTATAGAATTTCCATATACCATGTATACATTTCAATTGCTTTGCTATCAATAGTGCATGTGCCATATGTTTTACAGTTTATAAATCAACATTAATATATTTAGTAAATTTAGTAATAAAACTCCTAATACATTTAAATCTCATTTCTTTTTTTTTCTGAAGTCTTTTCCCCATCTTTTGTGACATCTCATTGGTCCTTCTGTCTATTTATCAAGACAATCTATCAAGGTAATCTACTACATAAACAAACTCAAGATAAAAAAAGACACATCATCATTTCATTAGATGATGAAAAAGCATTTAACAAAATTCACCATCCCTTCGTGTTAAAAGTCTTGAAAAGATCACAAATTCAAGGCCCATACCTAAATATAGTAAAAGCAATATACAGCAAACCTGTAGCCAACATCAAACTAAATGGAGAGAAAAGTGAAGCAATTCCAATAAAATCAGGGACCAGACAAGGCTGCCCACTCTCTCCCTATCTATTCAATGTAGTACTTGAAGTTATATCTAGACCAATGAAGCAACCAAAGGAGGTCAAAGAGATACAAATTGGAAAGGACTAAATCAAAATATCACTATTTGCAGATGATATGATCATATACCTAAATGAATTTGAAAATTCCACCAAAGAACTCCTAAATATGACAGACAACTTCAGCAATGTAGCTGAATATAAAATTAACTAAAAAATCAGTAGCCTTCTTCTACTCAAAGGGTAAACAGGCTGAGAAAGAAATTACGGAAACAACATCCTTCACAATAGTCACAAATAATATAAAATTCCTCCTTGTGACTCTAAACAAACAAGTGGAAGATCTGTATGAGAAGAGCTTCAAGTTTCTGATGAAAGAAATTGAAGATCTCAGAAGATTGAAAGATTTCCCATGTTAATGGATTGGCAGTATTAATATAGTTGAAATGGCCATCTTTCCAAAAGCAATCTACAGATTCAATGCAATTCCCATCAAAAATCCAACTTAATTCTTCATAGAGTTAGAAAGAGCAATTTGCAAATTCATCTGCAATATCAAAAAACCCAGGATAGTGAAAACTATTCTCACCAATAAAAGAACTTCTGGGAGAATCACCATCCCTGACCTCAAGCTTTATTATAGAGCAATAATGATAAAAATTGTATGGTATTGGTACAGAGACAGGCAGGAAGATTGATGGAATAGAATTGAAGACTCAGAAATGAACCCACACACCAATGGTCATTTGATCTTTGACAAGGAACTTAAACCATCCAGGGGAAAGAAGACATCTTTTTTTTTTTTTTGCAAATGTTGCTGGTTCAACTGAAAGTCAACATGTAGAAGAATGCAAATCAATCCATTCTTATGTCCCTGTACAAAATTCAATCCAAGTGGATCTAGATCTTCCACATAAAACCAAATACTCTTGAAACATACAGAGGAGAAAGTGGGGAAGAACCTTGAACACATGAGCCTAGGGTAAATGTTCCTGAACAGAACACCAACAGCTTATGCTCTAAATCAATAATAGACAAATGGGACCTCATAAAATTGCAAAGCTTCTATAAGCCAAAGGACATTGTTAATAGGAGAAAATGTTAACCAACAGATTGGGAAAAGACCTTTAGCAATCCTACATCCAATGGAGGGATAATATTCAATATATTCAACATGTTCAATATACAAAGAACTCAAGAATTTGGACTCCAGAGAATCAAATAACCTTATAAAATGGGGTACAGGGCTAATCAAATAATTTTCAACCGAGGAATAGAAAATGGCTGAGAGCACCTAAAGAAATTTTCAACATCCTTAGTCATCAGGGAAATGCAAATCAAAACAACCCTGAGATTCCATCTCATACCAGCCACAATGGCTAAGATCAAATAGTCATTTGACAGCAGATGCTGGTGAGAATGTGAAGAAAGAGGAACACTCCTCTATTGTTGGTGGGATTGCAAGCTGGTACAACTACTTTGGAAATTAGTTTGGTGGTTCCTCAGAAAATTGGACTTAGTATTACTTGAGGGCCCAGCTATACCACTCCTGGGGATATACCCATAAGATTCTCCAAGATATAACAAAGATATATCCTCTACTATGTTGATAGCAGCCTTATTTATAATAGCCAGAAACTGGACAGTACCCAGATATCCTTCAACAGAGGGATACAGAAAATGTGGTATATATACACAATGGAGTACTATTTAGCTATTAAAAACAATGAATTCATGAAAATATTAGGCAAATGGATGGAAGTAAAAAATATCATCCTAAGTGAGATAACCCAATCACAAAAGAACACACATGGTATGCACTCACTGATAGGTGGATATTAGCCCAAATGCTCAGAACACCCAAAATACAATTCATAGACCACATGAAGCTCTAGAAGAAGGAAGACCAAAGTGTGGGTGCTTTGGTCCTTTTTTGAAAGGGGAATAAAATACTCATGGGAACAAATACAGAGACCAGTTTGCAATCCCACCAGCACTAGAGGAGTGTTTCTCTTTATCCACATCCTTGCCAGCACCTGCTGTCTCCTGAATTTTTTTTTCTTAGCCATTCTAACTGGTATGAGGTGAAATCTCAGGGTTGTTTTGATTTGCATTTCCCTTAGGACTAAGGATGTTGAACATTTCTTTAGGTGCTTGTGGGACATTCAATAATCCTCAGTTGAAAATTCCCTGTTTAGCTCTATACCCCATTTTTAATAGGGTTATTACACTCTAGAGTTTAACTTCTTGTGTTCTTTGTATACATTGGATATTAGCCCTCTATAGGATGCAGGATTGGTAAAGATCTTTTCCCAATCTGTTGGTTGCTCTTTTGTCCTATTGACAGTGTCCTTTGCCTTACAGAAGCTTTGCAGATTTATGAGGTCCGATTTGTTGATTATTGTTCTTAGAGCATAAGCCATTGGTGTTCTAGTCAGGAAAATTTCCCCTGTGTTCATGTGTTCAAGATTCTTGCCCACTTTTTCCTTTATAAGCTTTAATGTATCTGGTTTTATTTGTAGCTACTTGATCCATTGGGACTTGAGCTCGTATAAGGAGGTAAGAATGGGTTGATTTGCATTTTTCTGCATGCTGACCACCAGTTGAACCAGCACCATTTGTTAAAAATGCTATCTTTTTCTCCATTGGATGTTTTTAGCTCCTTTGTCAAATATAAAGTGACAGTAGGTATGTGGGTTCATATCTGGGTCTTCAATTCTATTCCATTGATCTTCCTGCCTGTCTCTGTACCAATACCATACAGTTTTTATTACTATTGCTCTGTAGTAGAGCTTGAGGTCAGGGATGGTGATTACCCCAGGAGATCTTCTGTTTTGGAGAATAGTTTTTTTTGCTATCCTGAGTTTTTTTGTTATTGCAAATGAATTTGCAGATTGCTCTTTCTAGTTCAGTGAATTGATTTGGAATTTTAATGGGGATTGCATTGAATTTGTAGATTGCTTTCAGCAAGATGGCCATTTGTATATATGAATCCTTCCAATCCATGAGCATGGGAGCTCTTTCCAGCTTCTGAGATCTTCTATGGTTTCTTTCTTCAGAGGCTTGAAGTTCTTGTCATACAGATCTTTTACTTACTTCTTTAAAGTCACAGCAAGGAATGTAATATTATTTGTGACTATTGCGAAGGGTGTCATTTCTTTCTCTGTTTATCCTTTGAGTATAGTAAGTCTACTGATTTGTTTGAGTTAATTTTATATCCAGCCACTTTGCTAAAGTAGTTTATCAGCTTTAGGAGTTCTCTGGTGGAAATTTTGGGGAATTTTGGAGATACAAATAAAACCAGGTACACTAAAGTACATGATCATATCATCTGTAAATAGGTATACAAATCATTTGTATACCTTTGACGTCCTTTTGTTGTCTAATTGCTCTGCCTAGGACTTCAAGTACTATATTGAATAGAATGGGCAGCCTTGTCTGGTCCCAGATCTTATTGGGATTGCTTCAAGTTTCTCTCCATTTAGTTTGATGTTGGCTACCTGTTTACAGAATAATGCTTTCACTATGTTTATGTACTGGTCTTGAATTCCTGATCTCTCCAAGACTTTTATCATGAAGGGATGCCAAATTTTGTCAAAAGCTTTTTCAGCATCTAATGAAATGATCATGTGGCTTTTTTCTTTGAGTTTGTTTATGTAGTGGATTACATTGGTATATTTCTGTATATTGAACCATCCCTGCCTACCTGGGATGAAGCCTACTTGATCATAGTGAAATATTGTTTTGATGCATTCTTGGATTCTGTTGGCCAGAATTTTGTTGAGTACTTTTGTATCAATATTCATAAGGGAAATTGGTCTGAAGATCTCTTTCCTTTTTTGGTCTTTGTTTGGTTTAGGTGTAAGCATTATTATGGCTTCATAGAATGAATTGGATAGTGTTTCTTGAGTTTCTATTTTGCGGAATAGTTTGAGGAGTAATGGTATTAGCTCTTTGAAGTTTGATAAAATTCCCCACTAAACCCATCTGGTCCTTGGCTTTTTTATGCTGGGAGACTCTTGACAACAGCTTCAATTTCCTCTGAACTTATGGGACTATTTAGATGGATTATCTGCTCCTGTTTTAACATTGGCACCTGGTATGTGTGTAGAAAATTGTCTATTTTGTCCAGATTTTCCAATTTTGTTGAGTAGTAGAATCTGATGATTTTTTTTGAATTTCCACAGTTTTTGTTGTTATGTGTCCCTTTTCATTTCTGATTTTATTAATTTGGGTAATGCCTCTGAGCCCTCTGGTTAGTCTGGCTAAAGATTTATCTATCTTGTTGATTTTCTCAAAGAACCAGCTCCTGGTTTTGTTGATTCTTTGTATAATTCTTCTTGTTTCTATTTGGTTGACTTCGGCCCTGAGTTTGATTATTTCCTGCTGTCTACTCCTCTTGTATGTACTTGCTTCTTTTTCTTCTAGAGCTTTCAGGTGTGTTGTCAAGCTGTTAATGTCAGCTCTCTCCATTTTATTTTGGAGGCACTTAGAGCATTTTCTTCTTAGCACTGCTTTCATTGAGTCCCACATGTTTTGTTATTATATGCCCTCATTTTCATTAAATTCTAAAAAGTCTTTAGTTACTTTCTTTATTTCTTCCCTGACCACATTATCATTGAGTAGAGAATTGTTCAACATCCATGTGTATGTGTGTTTTCTGTTATTTTTGTTCGAACTTAAGACCAACCTTAGGCCGTGGTGATCTGATAGGGTGTATGGAATTATTTAAATATTCCTATATCTTTAGAGGCCTGTTTTTTGGCCAATTTATATGGTCAAATTTTTGGAGAAGGTAGTATGAGGTGCTGAGAAGAAAGTACATTCTTTTGCTTGAGGATGGAATGTTCTATAAATATCTGTTAGATCCATTTGGGCCAAAACATTAGTTTCACTGTGTCTCTGCTTAGTTTCTGTTTCCATAATTTGTCCATTGTTGAGAGTGGGGTGTTGAAGTCTCCCACTAAAATTGTGTGGGGTGCAATGTGTGCTTTAAGCATTCATAAAGTTTCGTTTATGAATGTGGGCACCCTTGCATTTGAAGCATAGATGTTCAGAATTGAAATATCATCTTGGTAGACTTTTCCTTTGACAAGTATGAAGTGCCCCTCTGTATCTTTTTTTGACAAGTTGGTTGAAAGTCAATTTTATCCAGTATAAGTATGGCCACTCTAGCTTGTTTCTTGGAATCATTTGCTTGGAAATTTGTTTTCCAATCTTTGACTCTGAGGTAGTAAGTGTCTTTGTCACTGAGGTGGGTTTCTTGTA